>NC_041385.1:255504786-255510554 GCF_002162155.2 Triticum dicoccoides
CGCTCCCGCGTCCCGCCGCCGTCCTCCATCGTCGTCTGGCCCCGCCTCCGGCCGGCGAGCCGCCGGCCGCGCCCGCTTGATCCCGCCGCCATCCGGGTCCTGTGCACGGATCCGCTGCGCCCGACCCGCCCGATCCGCTCCGCCGACCTGATCCACTCCGCCCGTTGACTTTTCCCCCGGGGTGAGGAAATTCGTCTAAGTCCCAGATTTCTTGCATAAACATGCCATGTTCATTGCACCACATCTCTGCATCCGTAGCTCCGTTGCATGCGTGTAATATGTCAAATTGTTCGTCTCAACGAGTACTTCATTTCATTCCATTGCATCATTTTCATTTGAGCTCATTTTGGTGCCCGAAATGCTGTTGGAAGAGTGCATGTTGATGTTAGTCTGCTGAAACTGTTATAACTTGCTCATTTGTCATTTTTGCCATGATTGATATGTGCATCCTATGAGGTTGATGTCTTCTTGTGTTTTGGTCTATGCCATGCCATCTTTCCAGTGGTGTATTCCATGTATTTTTGTGATCTATGTGGTGACTAGCACAAGCATGCAAACTAGGCTTCGTGATATTGCTGATTTTAGTCCCTGTTCTGCTGTTATTTTGATGCCATGTAAACTTGATGCTACAGAGAGATCCATGCATATTTTGAGATACTTTAGTAAGGGTGTTTTGAACATATGGTTATTTTCTACCCATTCATGCCCTTGTTTGCAATTATGGAGTAGTCTAGCATGTCATTTGAGTGCTCTACTTTTGCTTCAAAATGTTTCCTGGCAAATTGTTTACTTGTTATTCAATTTAGCCAAGGTTGCTATAGTTGATCCTTGCATGCTATGGACTTGTTCTTGACTTGGTTTGTTACACAAACATGTCTTATGGATGATGATATGCTTATCTTGTCATGCAATGACTTGTGATGAGTGAATCGAGCTTGCTAAGTAGGGTAGTTGCTGTTGCTGTTTTCCTGACAGATTCTGTTATATTTTGTTGCTGTGTTAACATGCTTCTATTAATCATGTAGCTTGGTCATGCATGATGCTTGTTGTGCATCATGCCTTGTTCATGTGTGGTGTGTTTACCCATGTTGTGTGCTTCTTCTCGATAGTTCCCGTTTCGTTGCGATCGTGAGGATTCGTTCGTCTACGTGTGGTTCGTCTTCGTGGCTTCATCTTCTTCATGGACTCGTTCTTCTTCCTTGCGGGATTTCAGGCAAGATGACCGCTACCCTGGATCTCACTACTATCATTGCTATGCTAGTTGCTTCGTTTTATCGCTATGCTGCGCTACCTATTACCTGTTTATCAAGCCATCCCAAATTGCCATGAACCTCTAACCTTTGACACCATTCCTAGCAAACTGTTGTTTGGCTATGTTACTGCTTTGCTCAGCCCCTCTTATAGCGTTGCTAGCTGCAGGTGAAGTTGAAGATTTCTCCATGGTGGACAGGATTTATGTTGGGATATCACAATATCTCTTATATTATTAATGCATCTATATACTTGGTAAAGGGTGGAAGGCTCGGCCTTATGCCTGGTGTTTTGTTCCACTCTTGCCGCCCTAGTTTCCGTCATACCGGTGTTATGTTCCCGGATTTTGCGTTCCTTACGCGGTCGGGTGATTTATGGGACCCCCCTGACAGTTCGCTTTGAATAAAACTCCTCCAGCAAGGCCCAACCTTGGTTTTACCATTTGCCTCACCACCACCTATACTTTTCCCTTGGGAGTCGCTCTCTCGAGGGTCATCTTTATTTTAGCCCCCCCGGGCCAGTGCTTGTCTAAGTGCTGGTTCGAACCGAGTAGACTGCGGGGCCCCCTTGGGGCAACTCGAGGTCTGGTTTTACTCGTAGGATGTCTCATCCGGTGTTGCCTTGAGAACGAGATATGTGCAGCTCCTATCGGGATTGTTGGCGCATCGGGCGGCTTTGCTGGTCTTGTTTTACCATTGTCGAAATATCTTGTAAACCGGGATTCCGAGACTGATCGGGTCTTCCTGGGACAAGGTCTATTCCTTCGTTGATCGCGAGAGCTTGTCATGGGATAAGTTGGGACACCACTGTAGGGTTTAAACTTTCGAGAGTCGTGCCCGCGGTTATGTGGCAGATGGGAATTTGTTAATGTCCGGTTGTAGATAACTTGACACCTGATCCGAATTAAAATGCATCAACCGAGTGTGTAGCCGTGATGGTCTCTTCTCGGCGGAGTCCGGGAAGTGAACACGGTTTCTGTGTTATGATTGACGTAAGTAGGTGTTCAGGATCACCTCTTGATCATTGCTAGCTTCACGACCATTCCTTTGTTTCTCTTCTCGCTCTCATTTGCGTATGTTAGCCACCATACTTGCTTAGTCGCTGCTACAACCTCACCACTTTACCCCTTCCTTTCCCATTAAGCTTTGCTAGTCTTGATACCCATGGTAATGGGATTGCTGAGTCCTCGTGGCTCACAAATTACTACAACAACAGTTGCAGGTACATGTTATGCGATGATCATGACGTGAGAGCGATGCTTGCTTGCTTGGGTTCTTCTTCTGCTTCTTCTTCGATCAGGGGATAGGTTCCAGGTTGGCAGCCTGGGCTAGCAGGGTGGATATTGTTTGAGTTTCTATTTATGTATCATCCGTAGTCGGATGTTGATCTCTTGTATGATGATGTTGTATTCGTGTGGCTTTGTATGCCTCTTGTATGTATCCCCATCTATTATGTAATGTTGATGTAATGATATCCACCTTGCAAAAGCGTCTTCAAGATGCGCTTCTATCCTTGGTGGGACCTTCGAGTTCCTTTAGGATAGGGTCGCATCTTGGGCATGACAAGTTGGTATCAGAGCCTCGACCGACCCTAGGAGCCCCCTTGATTAATCGTGTAGTTTGGCCGTTGTTGAGTCTAGAAGAAAACTGATTTCCGAGTCTAGTTATATCGGAGAGTAGGAATTCTTTTTACTCCTCAGCCCCTTCGTCGCTCTGGTGAGGAATCTTGACGTAGGTGTTTTGAACTACTCCTCTTCCTCTTCAAAATTTTTCTTTAGGTTCACGCAGTTGGTTTTCCGGTAGTTGTTCCTCAGCTCTTTTATCCGGTGCATCTCTCGTCAAGTCGACTCGAGCATCTTCATCTTTGAGTTCAATCCTCAGTTGTTTTCTTTTCCCACCCGCCCACCCTTCTTCCTCTTGGACCCGGAGTCCGTAATCGAGCATCCTACTCGTGCGAAGTCTTTGCTTTATTTCCTCAATGTTTTCAACCGGTGTTTTCCCTTCGAGTTATTCATCGATTTCTCGTTCCAAGTTGCCTTTGTTTTCCCACCCTCCCTCCCTTTTCTTCCCGGAGTCTGACTCTCTCTCGACCATCTATTTCATCCGTGTGGAGCCTCTTCAGTCTTCCCTCAATTATTTCAACCGGTGAATTATCGTCTCGTTTGACATTCTTCATCCCTTTTTCTTTCCGGTGGACTTAATTCAAGTTATTCGGGTTGATCATATTCTTTTCCTCAGCTCAAGTGTTTTCCTTGCTCGTTCGCCCTCGCCAGTTTATCCTTCCGGAGTGTCCAAGACATCTCAGGAGATTCGTCTGTGTTTGAATTAATTCGAGGTTGTCACCTCATTCAAATATTTCAATTGTTCCGGTGCATCATCTATCTGTTCAACATCCCTTTCCAACGGTGTTATCTTTTCAGTGGGCCCTAACCCATAGGTCTTTTCCCAGGATCTTACATGACTCTTATAATTTCCCCGGAGCTATTCTCAAAAGTGTGATGTAAGAATGGATTCCATCAGTCACATGCCTTTTCAAGATCGATTTCAATTCTTGTCATTGCCGACTCAACCTTTGCTCTTCTCATTCTTCCGGAGTATCTCAGTAATTTTGTTGGTGTTTTTCGTCGTCATTTGAAGACCAAAGAAGAAGATTTCTCTTAAATTTTGTCTGTTCTCCCGGAGATTCGCGGTGCTAGCTCGATGTTATCCTATCAAATTGTTTCAAGTCATGCAAATTCTTTTCATCCATCCGGAGCATTTCAGGAGTTGCTTTCTCTCTCGATCATCCGAAGGCCATCTTTTCGGAAGATTTCTTCATTCTAAGTTTTCAGATTCGTTCTCCAATTATTCTATATCGGTGCCCTTTCGTTCGTCTCAATATTCTTCCGGTGCTTCGTTCAAGTATTCTTCAATCACTTCGCGATCTCTTTGTTCTTTTGCTTCTAAATTCCCTCAAGCATATTGGTTTTCCTAATTCTTCCCGGAGATTCATTCTCTTTCATCAGTCATTTTGAATTCTTACGGTGGTTCGTTCAAGATTCTTTTCCTTGATTATCATTTAATTCATTCGTTCATTTCAATCCTACCGGTGGTTCATGAAGACCTTCTCTAGTTTGCGATATGCCAATTCTCAATCCTTTTCAAGAAGAATAAGTAGTATGCAAAATCCATTGCTTATCATCAATTTAATTTGATGAAGGATAAGCATACGATAAATCTTATTCTTATTCCATCCAAGTGAGTAATCCCTTCCTTCGGAGTTTGTTCTTGGTGAATAAATTCTAGTTCCAAGTGTTTTCATCTTTTCTTTTCCGGAGTTCAATTTCCTCAGCCATTTCGTCGGAATCTCCATCTAAATCACTGCAAGCTTGAATCTTATTCTTTCTTCCTTCATTCGATCTCATCGTTCTTTTGTCACCAGAGTTCTTCATGTTGGTTCTTTATGATTTAATTCATTCTTCAAGAGTTCATCAAGTATCATTCCATCCTCTCTAGCTCGTGTTCTATTCCTCCATGTTTCAGCCGGAGTGCTGCCTAAATCCTTTCAGACTTATTCGTTTCTTTTCTCATTCTAACCACTCCGGTTAGAACGAGTGGTGTCATAGTCTATCTGATTCCGTGAGCTTTTGATTCTCGTCATTCTCGTCGTTCCTCTTTTCTTCTCGAGTGCTCTCGATTCTTTGCTCCTTCTCTTGAGTTCTTGTTTCACCTCATTCCCTTTTTCCTTCCGTCTCGGTCCTAAGATCTCGGGACGAGATCTCTTGTTAGTGGAGGAGTGTTGTAACGCCCCAGATTCGATGCGCCAGGTGTCTGCCAGTTATTTGCCGTCGTTGCCATGTCATTTGCTTGCGTGTTGCACTTTGTCATGCCATCTTATGCATTTCATATCATGTCATCATGTGCATTTCTTTTTGCATACTTGTTCGTTTCATGCATCCGAGCTTTTTCCCCGTTGTCCGTTTTGCAATCCGGCGCTCCTATGTCATCCGGCGTCCCCTTCTTCTCTCCTTTTGTGAGCGGGTGTTAAACTTTCTCGGAATGGCCCGAGGTTTGCCAAGCGGCCTTGGTATAGCACCGGTAGACCGCCTGTCAAGTTTCGTGCCGTTTGGAGGTCGTTTGATACTCCAACGGTTAACCGGATAACCGCAAAAGCCTCTTTTGTGTGCAGCCCAACACCCCTTCCAAAGTGGCCCAAAAACCATCTAAGTCTCTTCCATGCTCTCGGTCGTTCGATCACGATCGCGTGGCCGAAAACCGCTCCTCATTTGGACTCTCCTAGCTCCCTCTACCTATATATACACCTCCCCCTCCGAAATTCGCGGTGCAAACCCTAGCAGTCTTCCTCCTCGCGCCGCCGGACATGTCCATTCGCGCCGGACATGTCCGCCGGACACCTCACCCGAGCCAATCAGGGCGCGCCACATCAGCGTCGCCACCCCCGCGCCCAATCCCGCGCCGCCACCTCACCCCACCGCGCCTCTCTCTCCTCCCCGCGCCGCCGCGGCCCTGCGGGCCCAC
>NC_041385.1:255511022-255553968 GCF_002162155.2 Triticum dicoccoides
GCCGTCCTCCATCGCCGTCTAGCCCCGCCTCCGGCCGGCGAGCCGCCGGCCGCGCCCGCTCGATTACGCCGTCGTCCGGGTCCTGTGCGCGGATCCGCTGCGCCCGACCCGCCCGATCCGCTCCGCCGACCCGATCCACTCCGCCCGTTGACTTTTCCCCCGGGGTGAGGAAATTCGTCTAAGTCCCAGATTTCTTGCATAAATATGCCATGTTCATCGCATCACATCTCTGCATCCGTATCTCCGTTGCGTGCGTGTAATATGTCAAATTGTTCGTATCGACGAGTACTTCATTTCATTCCATTGCATCATTTTGATTTGAGCTCATCTTGATGCCCGAAATGCTGTTGGAAGAGTGCATATTGATGTTAATCTGCTGAAACTTTTATAACTTGCTCATTTGTCATTTTTGCCATGATTGATATGTGCATCCTATGAGGTTGATGTCTTCTTGTGTTTTGGTCTATGCCATGCCATCTTTCCAGTGGTGTATGCCATGTATTTTTGTGATCTATGCGGTGACTAGCACAAGAATGCAAACTAGGCTTCGTGATATTGCTGATTTTAGTCCCTGTTTTGCTGTTATTTTGATGCCATGTAAACTTGATGCTACAGAGAGATCCATGCATATTTTGAGATACTTCAGTAAGGGTGTTTTGAACATATGGTTATTTTCTACCCATTCATGCCCTTGTTTGCAATTATGGAGTAGTCTAGCATGTCATTTGAGTGCTCTACTTTTGCTTCAAAATGTTTCCTGGCAGATTGTTTACTTGTTATTCAATTTAGCCAAGGTTGCTATAGTTGATCCTTGCATGCTATGGACTTGTTCTTGACTTGGTTTGTTACACAAACATGTCTTATTGATGATGATATGCTTGTCTTGTCATGCAATGACTTGTGATGAGTGAATCGAGCTTGCTAAGTAGGGTAGTTGCTGTTGCTGTTTTCCTGACAGATTCTGTTATATTTTGTTGCTGTGTTAACATGCTTCTACTAATCATTCTATGCATAATCTGGAGATGCTCTATAAACATGTTTTGATCTACATGTCATGCTCTCCATCCATGCCCCTGGTAGCATTTATAGCTTGCTGTAGATTGTTCATATCTTGCTCCAAAGTTGCTTGATAATGTTGCTGTCAGCCTGTTAACATTAAGTTCACTTGTTCCCATGTGTTTTGCTAGTGTTCCATGCACCCTATGACCTTGCTATTGCCATGCCTAGCTTCATAAACATGTCTTATTACTGTTGGTTGCCTTGCCATGACATGTATTGCTCTGTGATGAGTGGTTCAAGCTCACGAACATGCCTACTTATTGTTGTTCCTGCCATGTTTAAATCTGTAATATAACTTGCCATGTTTACATGGGTGCCATCATATTTTCTGATCCTTTTTGGGTTATGGTCAGTAAGGGACTTTTGATCTATGCAATTAGTAGATTCATGCCATGCCTTTTTTTGCCATGATATGTTCCTGTAACATGCTGTTTGCTTGCTCTAAACATTGCAACCTGATGTTATTTCTGCAAAGTCTGAAACTGTTATTATTTGCAATCTTACCATGTGTTTTGGAGCATGTTCTAGTGATTTCTGGAGATAGCTCAGTGTTCATGTTTTGTAGTGCTTTACCTGTACTTCATGCCCATGCATTTTGTTCTTATGTTGGGGTGCTGTAGCATATTGTTTTGATGCTTGCAAGATGCCTAGTTGCTGTTTTGGACAGATTGTTGCCATGACTTGTATAGTGTGTAGGTGTGGAACCGTTGCTCCGTTTTGAGTGTGCTCTATATGAAACTTGCGTGATTTTGCTTGTAGATTCATCTTATCATGTTGCATCCTTGTTTTGGTGTGTTTGCTTGATGTTTGGGTGCATTTTGCATCAATGCCATGCTTAACTTGTTTTGCTCATATCTTCTAGCCCGTAGCTCCGAATCTAATGAACTTTATATGTAACTTGACTAGAATTTCGTGTAGTTCATCGTGGTGCATCTTAACTTGCTGTTTAACAACTTGAACATGATGTTTATTCAGTTCTGGACCAATTTCGAAATTTCCATATGAGGACTTACCGGAATTGTTATATGTTGTTCACGGCCTCATTTAAACTTGCCTTGATGTGTTGTTCTTGTTTGCATCATCTCTTGCCATGAGTAGCTTCATGTAGCTTGGTCATGCCTCATGCTTGTTGTGCATCATGCCTTGTTCATGTGTGGTGTGTTTACCCATGTTGTGTGCTTCTTCTCGATAGTTCCCGTTTCGTTGCGATCGTGAGGATTCGTTCGTCTACGTGTGGTTCGTCTTCGTGGCTTCATCTTCTTCATGGACTCGTTCTTCTTCCTTGCGGGATTTCAGGCAAGATGACCGCTACCCTGGATCTCACTACTATCATTGCTATGCTAGTTGCTTCGTTCTATCGCTATGCTGCGCTACCTATTACCTGTTTATCAAGCCATCCCAAATTGTCATGAACCTCTAACCTTTGACACCATTCCTAGCAAACCGTTGTTTGGCTATGTTACTGCTTTGCTCAGCCCCTCTTATAGCGTTGCTAGCTGCAGGTGAAGTTGAAGATTTCTCCATGGTGGACAGGATTTATGTTGGGATATCACAATATCTCTTATATTATTAATGCATCTATATACTTGGTAAAGGGTGGAAGGCTCGGCCTTATGCCTGGTGTTTTGTTCCACTCTTGCCGCCCTAGTTTCCGTCATACCGGTGTTATGTTCCCGGATTTTGCGTTCCTTACGCGGTCGGGTGATTTATGGGACCCCCCTGACAGTTCGCTTTGAATAAAACTCCTCCAGCAAGGCCCAACCTTGGTTTTACCATTTGCCTCACCACCACCTATACTTTTCCCTTGGGATTCGCTCTCTCGAGGGTCATCTTTATTTTAGCCCCCCCGGGCTAGTGCTTGTCTAAGTGCTGGTTCGAACCGAGTAGACTGCGGGGCCCCCTCGGGGCAACTCAAGGTCTGGTTTTACTCGTAGGATGTCTCATCCGGTGTTGCCCTGAGAACGAGATATGTGCAGCTCCTATCGTGATTGTCAGCGCATCGGGCGGCTTTGCTGGTCTTGTTTTACCATTGTCGAAATGTCTTGTAAACCGGGATTCCGAGACTGATCGGGTCTTCCTGGGAGAAGGTCTATTCCTTCGTTGATTGCGAGAGCTTGTCATGGGCTAAGTTGGGACACCCCTGTAGGGTTTAAACTTTCGAGAGCCGTGCCCGCGGTTATGTGGCAGATGGGAATTTGTTAATGTCCGGTTGTAGATAACTTGACACCTGATCCGAATTAAAATGCATCAAGCGAGTGTGTAGCCGTGATGGTCTCTTCTCGGGGGAGTCCGAGAAGTGAACACGATTTCTGTGTTATGATTGACGTAAGTAGGTGTTCAGGATCACCTCTTGATCATTGCTAGCTTCACGACCGTTCCTTTGTTTCTCTTCTCGCTCTCATTTGCATATGTTAGCCACCATACTGTCGCTGCTGCAACCTCACCACTTTACCCCTTCCTTTCCCATTAAGCTTTGCTAGTCTTGATACCCATGGTAATGGGATTGCTGAGTCCTCGTGGCTCACAGATTACTACAACAACAGTTGCAGGTACAGGTTATGTGATGATCATGACGTGAGAGCGATGCTTGCTTGCTTGAGTTCTTCTTCTGCTTCTTCTTCGATCAGGGGATAGGTTCCAGGTCGGCAGCCTGGGCTAGCAGGGTGGATATTGTTTGAGTTTCTGTTTATGTATCATCCGTAGTCGGATGTTGATCTCTTGTATGATGATGTTGTATTCGTGTGGCTTTGTATGCCTCTTGTATGTATCCCCATCTATTATGTAATGTTGATGTAATGATATCCACCTTGCAAGCGTCTTCAAGATGCGCTTCTATCCTTGGTGGGACCTTCGAGTTCCTTTATGATAGGGTCGCATCTTGGGCGTGACAGAGCCCCTCCCACTGCTCTGAGCACTCCAAACCAACCACCCAACCTCCACAAACCCGTAGCATAGCCGCAGCCCGGCCGGGCAGGCCTCTGGCCACCGTCCCTGACCCGAGCTCGCCGGCGATCCCCGCAACCCCTCTACCTCACTCTCGTGCCCCTCGAGCTCGATCCACCCCTTGGGCGACTCCTTGGAGGTCCACTGGTGCCGTCTGGATGCATTGGAGCCCCTGGAACCGCCCCTCTCCGTCGTCTTCCTGTTCTCCAGCGAAACCTGACCGCAGTCGCCGCTTGCGAGCTTGGTTGCGAGCTGCTCCGTCCATCTCTTAGCAAGCCACGGGTACAGGCAGGTGCGCCTTGACCCCCTCTCTCTTTCTATCCCTCTGGATTCGCCCAAGGACCCCTCCTCGCCGGCGTGAGCTCCGGCGAAGCGCTCCCGCCACTCTGTTTCTTTCCCCCTCCCCTCTCTCCTGACCAGCAGGGCCCACTATCAGCCTCTCAACTCGCTCCCAAAGCTGTATGAGTGGAGACGTATTCTGAGAATAGGCCATCGATGTCACCCCCCTGGTTTTTTGTTTAATTCAAATTAATTCAAAATTTTGACCAGAACTTTGACCAATGATAACTTTTAAACTATATGTCCAAATGAGTTGATTCTTTTTGCATTGTGTTTGTTCTGAAGATATCTAGAAGCACACCAAAATGGAGATTTTTCCTTGTTGTCTAGAATTTCTGGTAATTTTCAGAGTGTTTTTAATATTTTGTTTTGCTGTTTTTAAATATTTTCAGAGGGAGAAGCTTGTCTTGAAGATAATCAGGAGGAGTGTGAACCTCCTCTGCACTAAGGCAAGCCACACCAACATTTGGATGGTGTCATTTCAATATCTATGATTTTTCCAACTTGAATATGAGTTATTTCTCATGCATTTAATCATTTAAATAAATATTGCTTAGTGCTAGTTACTTTGTCATGCTTGGAATGCTTGGTTAAGGTACTGGTTGAATTCATGAGCTAGTCTTAGTCAGTAGAAGAAATTTCTAATGAAGTGGTTATGCTTTTATGAATAATTGTAGTTTCATTATGTGATATATTGATTTATTTTTATCATGAGTTAATTAAAATAATGAATGACAAAAACCAGTAAAGTAGAACCAGTAAGGTTTAGTGATGAGTAGTGCAAGTAGATCATTTGGATGATGTTGATCCATTCACGTTGAGTGGTATGCTTTGCATGTCGAATAGTTGCATGATCATGGCATCTGATGACTTGATTTTTTTATTTTCAAGTTAAACCTGATATTATTCCAACTTGAATATAACGTTGATCAAGTCATGGTGCCACTGAATCGAGTTTTTCCCGGTGCGACCACATTTACCTTTATGGGGAGGTCTTGATTCGGTCTGTTGCCATGCCTCTCGCCGGTGCCTCCAACGAGGGAAGGTTATGGGTGTTCTGTACCCTGGCCCGGTAAGCAGACATAACCTTGTGTGCCCGTTTGTTTTTATGGTACCTTGTCCCCGTTTGGGACCGTTTTTGCCACAACGGTTGCCATTGATTCCTTTAGTAGGCACGGGGCCACACATGACTTAGCCCAAAGGGGAGTTGGTCGGAGTGGCCGGGGGAGTGTCATGGCAATGGGAGGGTTTCGTCGGAATGTCGTTGGTCCACCCGAATGGGATACCGAGGCCATGGGTTCCGTGGTGTGGGTAAAGTGCGCTACCTCTGCAAAGTGTATTTAACCTATTGATAGCCGTGTCCTCAGTTATGGGCACAACTCGTGAGTAAGTCACACCATGGATCAACTTTAATAAGTAATCTTGCACACTAAAGATTTGTTGTTGGCACTGGTTACGTGATGATTTGTGGAATCGTGAGATGATCGTGGTTGGCATCAAAGTGTTAACTTCAGTTGTGATCTGGGTATGATCACCATTCAGTTACGAGGTAACCCGTCTGGTAAGAGAGTCCGAGAGACTCGGTGCACAAGTTGATTTCACCACATCAGTAGCATGAGTTGCATTGCATTAATCTGAATAATTGTCATGATATTGTTTGCCATTATGCTTATGTTTGTTGTGAGCTTGCAAGTACATTCAATGTACTAACCTGGCATGTCATGCCAGATTTCAGGCAAGTCGTATCAGATCGAAGAGCTTCCGCGTCTAGATCGTGTCTACATTGGTGTCCCTGTGCTATGGAGTTCCACCTCGTCGTTGTTCTGCTGCTGCGTAGTTTTATGTGATTGAGGCCCCTTCATGTTCATTAAATAATGTACATACTGTTCAGCCGCACCGTGTGTGATGCTTAGCCTCACAACTGGATGTAATATCGGACTTATGTTCCCGCTAGAATCAATGAAGCGGTTGTTTTCTGTACCATGTTGTTGTGTGTTGCCAGAAGACTTGATCTCTGGGCTGGCAATGCAAGGTAAACCGGTTGCTCCGAGCTGGGGTGCCACAACGCTTGGTATTAGAGCCGCGCTGACTGTAGGACAAACTAGACCGTTAATGCATTAGATGAACGGTAGATAGTTTCGTCTAAGTGCTGGTAGTCATAGAAATTGATTGTTGCATTGCATGCATTTTATTTATTGTTATTACTAACCGTCTGATTGTTGTGAGTGTAGATGGCTCCAGTTCCGATCATGTACCATCCGGAGCCAGCTCCATACACATTGTCGCATCTGCTTTAGAACGTGTGGTGACGACTCTACTCAAAGGGTGATGATCCAGTGTATCAGGTGTATCGGGGGCATCTGGCCGGTTCGCTGTATGAGTACTATGTGGAGGTTACTCTACACCACAGGTCCTCTTCCGTCGCTTACACCCGTTCCTCTAAGGGTGGTTTCGCTCTACGTTGTCTCAGGCTGTCCAGTTTGCTGCGATCGAGGCTCTTGTAGACTTGCGCTACAATGAGGTTCACATGCACACCCACCCATGTTTCTACTACTACCCATCTCTGCACGAGAACGGGCGTATTTGCTTCCCTCTTATTGATCCGGCGTAAGATCGTCCTTCTAGCCACCTTTCCCGCTATATCACTGCCAGTTATCTCCTGATCTATGAGTTAGCCCGAGAGCTAACCCGAGCCCGGATAGCCCTTGCCACTGCCCGGAATAGGAACCATCCACCTACCGTCGGTTTCACTCCATACGTTCCTCCAGCCTCTATTACCACGGTTACTTCGGTGACCACTCCAGGTACCACTCACCCTTTGGCGGTGACCCCTTGCAGTACCCCTGTTGCATGGGCTTCCCGTGTCGCTACTCCTACAGCCCCTATGCTTAGGTCTCACCCCGCACCTGCCCTTGAGAGAGAGTCCTCGAGGCAGTGCCATCGTGTCTCTTTTAACCTGGAGATATCCACTATTAGCTCAGGATTTGAGTCTAGCTCAGGAGAGGAGCCCACCGCAGCGCCAGCTGAGCACTAGATCGTTAGAGTATCAGTCGTCATGAGGATGATGTATGGATGTAGCCGTACATGTCATGATGCTTAGTTTCATGTATGAGGGTAGTGAACCCGTCATGATGTTTATCTTTCATGTTTGAGTCTATGTATAATTATGTTGGAACCTTTTTATTTATTCACCTTGGTTTTTTCTTGTTGTTTTCTTCTGGGATTGTCGCTAGCTTTTCCTCCCATGCTTGGATATTTCTCATCTCGGTTGCTTTATATTGGGAAAATAAATAATAGGATGACCGGGGAGGAAGCAACAACCACGCTTGTGAGGATGTCCCCGTTCGTCGCTCAGCAAGACAGGCAGGACATTCCCCCAAGCCGTACCAGCCACCACCTCCTCCACAGCCACATCCGCCCTCCATTTAGAAAATCATGCATATGTTTGAAGAAAGAAGGAACAACAATCTGATTGAGCTATTAAGAAGTGTGCAAGCTATGATTGGGCAGAATGGAAATCAGAATGGTCATTACTCCAAGCTGTCAAATTTTCAGAGGACCAAGCCTCCCAGTTTCAGTCAAGTTATCGATCCTTTGGAAGCCGATGATTGGTTAAGGACTATTGAGAAAAAGTTGGAGATTGCTCGCACTAAAGAAGGTGACAAGGTTTTGTTCACTACGCATTATCTTGAAGGAGCTGCCGCTATATGGTGGGATAATGCTAAGGCTATGTGGCCCGCGGACGAAGAGATTACTTGGACCAAATTCAAGGATCATTTTCGCAAGTACCATATTCCAGCCGGAATTATGAAAATCAAGCAACGCGAATTCCTCGCTCTCACTCAAGGAAGCCTGTCAGTAAGTGAGTACCTGCAAAAGTTCAACCATTTGGCCCGCTATTCTCTTTATGATGTGGCCACAGAAGAAAGGAAGCTCGACAGATTTCTTGGAGGATTGAACCAACACCTCAAATGCACTCTCAGTATGTTTGATTTCCAGGATTTCCAAACTCTGGTGAACAAGGCCCTCATTGCAGAAAGGGAACACAAGCTCATGCATAACAACAGACCCGCTAATAATGACCACAAGTGCAAATTCGAGCCTAAGAAGGACGTGCAACCAGTGCAGAAGGCTCGTACTTGGCAATAGACTCAGGTTGAGTACAAACCCAATTGGTAGCAGAATGTCAACAAGAGAACTACCCAAGCCAAGAATGTCGTGACCAGCCCGGTACGCGAAGAATACCAGTGCAACAATTCCTGCTTTAATTGTGGGCAAACCGGACAGTATGCCAGACAGTGCCCCAAGAACGGCAAGCCAACCGCCACTCTGGCCACAAGTCAACTACCTGGAGCCTTTTTCTGCCCAGAGGACCATCCAAGGACAAATCCACCACCTCTCTGCCGACGAAGCCCAAGAGGACATGAAAGTCGTCATTGGTATGTTTCCTGTTAATAACATACCTGCAATAATTTTATTTGACTCTGGGGCTTCCTACTCTTTTATTTTGCGGAGTTTGTTGCCCAAAACAAATTTCCTTGCTCTATTTTGGGAAAAGTGTGATGGTGCAATCCCCGAGATCTGTGCTTCGAAGCAATCTGGTCTGCCGTAATTTGGAAATTGATATCAAGGGAGTCAGATTTCCAACATCCTTGATAGTCATTGAGTCTGCCAAATTGGATATTATTTTGGGAATGAATTGGTTAACCCAATATCAAGTTTGCATCAGCTGTGCGACCGGAGAAGTCACCATGACAAGTCAGGAAGGTCGAACCACCAAATTCTATGCCCGCAGGAGCATACCCAAGACGGAAATGGTTTTCACGGCTGTGGCTGAAGTACTAGAATTGATTCCTGTGGTCAGTGAGTTTCCAGATGGATGCCACCAGACACGGAGCTTGAGTTTGCAATTGACCTGGTGCCTGGAACCGCACCGATATACAAAAAGTATTACCGGATGCCTTCGTCAGAATTAGTGGAATTGAAGAAACAGCTTGATGAGATGCTTCAGAAAGGATACATCCGTCCCAGCTCTGAGCCATGGGGATCACCCGCAATATTCGTGGATAAGAAGGACGACAATCTTTGGATGTGTGTGGACTATCGACTGATAAATGATGTCACCGTCAAGAACAAATATCCACTTCCAAGGATTGATGATTTGTTTGATCAACTTAGTGGGGCAAAAGTATTCTCCAAAATTGATTTGAGGCCCTGATATCACCAACTCAAAATCAAGAAGGAAGATATTCGGTATGGTCTTTATGAATATACCGCCATGTCCTTCGGTCTCACCAATGCCCCTGCCTTTTTCATGCATATGATGAATAAGGTATTTATGGATTTCTTGGATAAGTTTGTGGTGGTATTCATTGATGACATCCTCATTTACTCAAAAAGCAAAGAAGAGCACAAGGAACACCTCAGATCAGTTTTACAAAGGCTCCGTGACCATCAGCTTTATGCGAAGTTCAGCAAGTGTGAGTTTTGGCTCAAGCAAGTTGGGTTTTTAGGGCATGTTCATTCAGCAGAAGGGATAGTTGTGGACCCAAGTAAGGTGAAAGATGTGCTTGATTGGACCGCACCCACGATAGTATCAGAGATCCGGAAATTCCTTGGATTAACCGGATACTACCGCTGCTTCATCAAAGGATTCTCTAAGATTGCCAAGCCAATGACAGAGCTCCTCAAGAAAGATAAGAAGGAACGACTAAGAGTTCAGAAAAAAGAATGGAGAGCTCCACCCCTCCCACCCTGCCGTAACCCTAGCCGCCACCCTCCGGTGATCTGCACCTCCAACCATGGAACTCACCATCCAATCCACCCATTCTTTCCGGCGTTCTGGTTTACCCTCTTGGGGTTTCATCTCCATGGCATTCCAGAATTCCATCGCTCTTGGCTTTGATTTCTCTCATGGTATGGGTCTCTCTGAAGAGATCTGGCGATCCATGAAGCGCACGGTGCACCCCACTGATGGTTCTGGTCACTTCGTCATGGTGGTTTCTTTTGCAAGGCATAATTTCCGCCTGACTGAGGAGAATGTTGCCCTAGCTCTTGAGGCGGCAATTGGTGGATATTGTTCTTCATTGAAGGTATCATGTTTACGTGTTCGTGTTTTCTCCTTTCATGTCTCATGCAAAGAGGTTGGTTTTTTCATATTGCATCAACGCAATCACGTCTGTCCTCAATTCAAGTGTCATTTTCTTATTTAGGGTCATGGAGGACCGGACTGGTCTAAGGAGTTTAGATCTTGGCAATCTGAATGCAATGATGAATGGATCCTAGTTAGTCCATCTAAGCGTAGGGCACGTCTAGGCCTAGCTGCAATGCTGCATGCCCCTGAGAAATCCTCTTTGGGTTCTAAGGATGGTCATCATCCTCGCAAGAGTTTGCGTTTTGCCACATTTCTTAATTATGATGCATGCAAAGGTTATCGTTATAATGCTCCTGCTGAAGAAATCCGTACGGTTCAGCGAGATGCGGGTTACAGTCTTGATCCCCAAGAATTGATAGTTTCAAATGGCAGCTCTTTTTCCCATGAGCATGTTACGCAAGATGATAGCTCACCGTGGGTGACTTCTCCACCGGCATTAGAGTTGGGATTACAGTTTGGATCTCTTTCACCAGCTGCCCATCCTTCTTGGGATACGGTTTCTGATATTAACCGCAGGATAATCTTTTCGCCTAATATTTTTGCTGCCACATTTCCTTCTATGGGCTCTATGCAAAACCCCTTAGTGCTTTCGGACGATGACTCTGATGATGATGGGCCTTGCTCAACCCCTCCCAATGCCTTATTGGGCCCTGATAACTCAAGTATCCCGGTTGAGTCACCTTGTAAGTCACCTTTGGAAATTGTTCATGATTTGCAAGGTTTAGATGAAGTGGTCGAGGAAATTGTTGCACAACTTTGGGATTGCCCACGTTGTTTGGGCATGGGACATAACTTGGACCAGTGCATGAACAAAGTCTGGTGTCATCGTTGTTTCCGGCTCGGTCACGTCAAAAAGGGTTGTACACGATCCCCTCCCAATTTAAAGATTTGGGTTCCCAAACGTAGTAGCCCAACTACCAACTTCGAGCCTCGCGCCTTCAAGCATAACCCGGACCATTCGTGCTCCCAAATAGTGCAAAGATCCCCTGCAAAAAAACCTACCCCTTCTTCTCTGTAGTCTGGTTATTCCACCCCACCATTGTCAAGTTGCTCGCCTTACAATAGCCATGCTCCGCCGCCTCCACCACCGTCCATGGCAAACTACGAGCTCGATCCATGGTGCTTCTTGCCGGCGGGTCATTACAATGTGGATGTTGGACCGCAGTGGCTGCCGCACACGTTCTACACTCCGGCCCGCTCCCCTCCCCGTCGCCATGAATCCTACATCATGGGGATTGTTGAGCCCATACCTCAGCCGGAAGATGTGCCTTTCCTCCACCAGCAGGTCAGAGATTTCATCATCGAGGAGCTTCAGTTGCCAGCATTATCCTCTCAGACTTGGTTCCAAGGCGTCGGGCTCTATCAGATGCAAGACCCAGTTATTCGTAGTGCTCTAGTTAACCATGCACCTTGGCCGCTTGGTTTAGATCAGCATGGTCAGGAGATTTTTGTTAGATTCATTAACCATGATGATGGAGAGGGTTTCCGAGCTCTACAAGGGCATAGAACTGGGTGGCTCATGTTTATTGGTGTCCCCCTAGATTATCATAATGAAGAGATTCTTTCTGAGGTTGTGGATACTTTCGGTCAATTTCACTATTGGAACCATGAGGATGATCATCTTGTTCGTTCACTGGTCTATGCGTCCTTTCCTGACAACCTGCTGGTGCCAAGAGATGTTGTTTTTCGAAAGTTTGCAAATGTTGGAGGTGTTGTTGTCTCCTGGACCACCTCTTGTCACATTCTCATCGCTGCTTTTGCTGAACAACTTCCCCAAGATGAAGATATCATGCCCATAGATGGTAATCCTCATCCAATGCCTGGTCAGCTTCAGCCCGTGGAGAACTTCTGGGCAGTGCCACCATATCCGGCCTTTGGATAGAATGACATACCACAGCCCTGGAATAATGATCAGCCACAGCAGTAGCAGCCTGAGCAACAAGATGGATGGGGGCCTTGGGAAGCACCAGTTGAGGAGCCTGCTGCTGTACAGCCGCAGGTTCAGCAACATCAAGCTTCAATGGTTTTAAATCCCTCCATGGGCTCCAATGACTCTTCTCAGCAAAATAACCAGCTTGTGGTTGATGGGCCCCCAATGGCCCATGCTCAGGTGATTGAGCTAGTGCAGGTGGGAGATGGGCTTGTTGGCCCTGTTATTCAGAATTTGGAGGAAGAGGTAGTGGAATCGGATGGCCCTATTGGTCCATTGCAGCCTCAGTTTATGCCTGCTGCTGAGAATTTTGTTGAGAATCTTGGGATTGTCAATATTGCTGACGGAGATGAGAATCAACTTTTGGAGGATCATGATGTACCTGAGCAAAATAATGATCTTGCCATTGTCCCTTACCAGCCACCTCTACAGCCACCCCTATTTGTTGGAGCTTCCAGGCTTGTGTATGGCCCTGTTTTACCTCCTGAAATGATCTGGAAGAGAACGTTTGAGTCTTTGCTACCTTCTTTTCTGACATCATCTCTGCCCAAAGAGATGCCAATCATGGTGGATAGTGTTTCTCTGAAGAAGTCTTGGCTGCAAGCTTTTCCTGAAGAACTACCCTTTTCTTGGCCACCTGCTCTGTTGAATTGCCAGCATCAGTCCTTGCCTCTGTTTCCCTCTCCTCCTAGGCCAATGGCACGCAAGTTGTCTTTTGGAGATGAGCCTAGCACCATTCCCATGCAAGCAGTGGATGTTGACAAAGTACCAGTTACACTTCCTTTTACAAGTGTTTCTTCTGTTGCAAAGAAGAGGGGCAGAAAGCCTAAATCTCTGGTGGCTCCCAGGTCTTACTTCTCTGACAGAAGAATGACTTGGAGTGCTGCTAAGCTGCAAGGCTTCAAGCCCTCTTCTGCATTCCCGGTGAAGCCACGGCCGCCAAGACAGCCACGTG
Organism: Triticum dicoccoides; assembly: GCF_002162155.2. Lineage (NCBI taxonomy): Eukaryota > Viridiplantae > Streptophyta > Magnoliopsida > Poales > Poaceae > Triticum > Triticum dicoccoides. The sequence goes on from NC_041385.1 coordinate 255,524,403, forward strand.
CAAAGAAGCCCAAGCTTCAGGAGGTAAATGATCACCAGCCTGGCTCGATGGTGTCTGAAGATGGCCCTGCCCCCACTCCTATCCAGGTTATGCAGAACCTTGGCACTTCCTTGGGTATCCCACCTGAGAAATTAACCCTGGAGCAGCTTATGGCTGAGCCAAAGAAGACTCAAAGCAAAGATGTGCCAAATGATGAGTAAAGTTTGTTGCTATATTTCAGGGAGGCAGGCCCTTTGTCCTGCCAGTTATTTTATTTTGGGTTTGTTTTCTGTTCTACCAGACTTGTTGGACTGCTCAGTGGGCTCTGAGGATTATCTGATCTATCTTTTTCTCTGTTATGGTTATACTGTGTGCCAGTATTATTATGTGATACTGTGTTTATCCTCCTACCTTATAATGTTTTATAATGAGTGCACCTATTAATAAGGATTGGAAAGTGTTATGCTGGAATGTCAGAGGACTGAATTCTGAAATAAGACAAAGGGCTATGAGAGCCAAAATTGAGGAAAGCCAATGTTTTGTTGACTATTTACAGGAAACAAAGTGTGACTTTTTTGATCAAAGATCTATCGGAAAATTCTGCCCTAAAAGATTTGATAACTTTGCATATTCTCCTTCTGTGGGTGCTTCTGGAGGAATTATTGTCTTATGGTGTTCTTCTGCTTTATCTGGTACTCTGGTTGAGCTGCAGAGTTTTGGAATCATCATAAATTTCACCTCAACAAAAAATAACCAAACTTGGACTTTGGTTAATTTCTACGGGCCTTGCCAGGGAGAGCTTAGAGTCTTTTTTGTTCACTGGTTATACCACATTCAAATTCCTCAAGATGATCTCTGGTTTTACCTCCTGAAATGATCTGAAAGAGAACGTTTGAGTCTTTGCTACCTTCTTTTCTGACATCATTGCTGCCCAAAGAGATGCCAATCATGGTGATAGTGTTTCCCTGAAGAGGTCTTGGCTTCAAGCTTTTCCTGAAGAACTGCCCTTTTCTTGGCCACCTGCTCTATTGAATTTCTAGCATTAGTCCTTGCCTCGGTTGCCCTCTCCTCCTAGGCTAGTGGCACGCAAGTTGACTTTTGGAGATGAGCCTAGCACCATTCCCATGCAAGCAGTGGATGTTGACAAAGTACCAGTTACACTTCCTTTTACAAGTGTTTCTTCTCTTGCAAAGAAGAGGGGCAGAAAGCCTAAATTTCATCTTCAGTATATTTATTGGAAACAAAGATGCACCATCAGATGGATAAAAGTTGGGGAAGAAAATTCCAAGTTCTTTCAAGCCATGGCAACTGAGAGATTTAGAAGAAATGCTATCTCCATTTTAATTAATGATGATGGTTTGTCCTTGTCCTCCCACAATGATATGGCTGGCCTTCTGTGGTCTTCTTATAAAGATAGAATGGGAGTTTCTTGTGGGATTGACATGTTGATTAATCTTGAGAATATGATTCAAGCTGTCCCTGGGCTTGAGAGTTTGTCTGAGCCTTTCTCAGATGAGGAAATAAATGAGGTATTGAAGCATCTACCTCTTGACAGAGCCCCAGGACCAGATGGATTTACTAGTTTGTTTGTTAAAAAGTGTTGGCATATAATTAGGGAAGACTTCCTCAAATTAATTTCTGATTTCTATGAAGGAAGAATTTCTTTGCAGAGTATTAGTGGGTCCCTAGTGACTCTCATTCCTAAAATTCTGTCCCCTGAAGGGCCAAATGATTATAGGCCAATCTCCCTCACAAATACTTTCCTCAAATTCCTCACTAAACTCCTGCCAAATAGATTACAGAAAGTTATTCTTTCATGCATCCACAAAAACCAACATGGTTTCTTCAAATCAAGATCTATCCAGGATTGCATTGCATGGAGTTTGGAATACATTCATCAGTGTCATCAGTCTAAGAGACCAATTCTCATTCATAAGCATGATTTTGCCAAAGCTTTTGATACTGTTGAGCATGATCTGATTTTGCTTAAGTTGAAGTACAAGGGATTTGATGCAAAATGGATTGGTTTGATTAAAGATCTCCTTTTTCTGGGTCTTCTTCCATCCTCCTCAATGGTGTACCTGGTAAGAAGTTCATTTGTAAAAGAGGTGTAAGTCAAGGTGATCCTCTGCCACCCCTTCTCTTTGTTATTGCTGCTGATCTGCTTCAATCTGTGGTCAACCAAATGCTCCAGCAAGGACTTCTTTCACTCCCAATACCATCTAATGATCCAGATTTCCCAATAGTCCAATATGCAGATGATACTTTGTTGATTGTTCAAGCTGATGAGGCCCAACTGATAGCTCTCAAGAATATGCTGATTAACTTCTCTAAATCAACTGGCTTAAAAGTTAACTTCCATAAGTCTTGCATCCTATCCATCAATATCACACAGGATGAAGCAAACAAATTAGCTGCAATTTTGGCTGTCAGGTTGGATCTCTTCCTTTCACCTACCTGGGTTTGCCTGTGGGTACTACTAAACCTAGAGTTCAAGATCTGGTGCCTGTTGTTGACTTGAAAGGAGGCTCTCTACTAATTCCTCTCTGCTTTCTCAAGGAGCTAGATTACAACTCTTGCAGTCAGTTCTCTCCTCTATGCCCATTTATTTTCTTTGCAGCCTTAGCTTACCAGCTGCCATCATTAAATCACTGGAAAGAATAATGAGGCAATGTTTATGGAGAGGAAATTCTGATACCCCAAAACCGTCTTTAGTAGCCTGGCCAATGGTTCGTAAGCCGAAGAATAAAGGGGGCATGGGGATCATCAACCTTTAAGTTCAAGATAAGGCTTTTCTCACTAAACATCTGCATAAGTTTTACAACAAAGCAGACATACCTTAGGTCTCCTTGATTTGGGACACTTGCTACAATGGAGTGGCCCCCCATGCCACTGTCTAGTGTGGCTCTTTCTGGTGGAGAGATATCATGAAGCTTAATGAGGTTTATAGAGCACATTCTATTATCACAATCAATGTTGGAAACAACTCTATGTTTTTGCATGATACTTGGAGCTTGGGGGCAAGCCATCTGCCAATTAAGGAGAGATTTCCCAAACTCTTTTCCTTTACACTTGATGACAAGATTTATGTCAGGGACTTTATTGAGGATTTTGATATCAGCACATATTTTCAATTACCCCTATCTCATGAATCAATGGATGAATTGGTTTCCCTTAACTCTGCCTTATCTGGATTACAAAGATATCCCCAGGAACCTGATTCCTGATCATGGATACCTGCTAAAGGATCTTACTCTGCTAGGAGTTACTATACTCTGGCCCATGCACATATGCGAGATGATGATCCTTGCAAATGGATTTGGAAGAGCAAGTGCATTATGAAAATCAAGGTTTTTTGCTTGGTTAATGTTGAATGATAGGCTAAACACAAGAGACATGCTTCTGAGAAGGCATTGGAGATCCGAGGAGGATGAAAATTTATGCCCTATGTGTGTGGATCAATTGCATGAAGACAGACATCACCTTATCTTCAAATGCACTTTCAGCAACAGAGTCTGGAACTATCTTCAGATTACTTGGTATGCAGGGCTATCTCCTAGAGAATGTATTTTGGCTGCCAAGAGGAGTTTTCAGCACCCCTTCTTCTTTAAGGTAGTTTACCTTGCTGCTTGGAGCATCTCGACCACAAGGAATGACGGAATCTTCAGACACATCAGGCCAACCTTTGGGGGCTGGAAGGCCAAGTTCATTCATGACATCACCCTGCATTCCCATAGGATGAAGGCGGCGATCAAACCTCTCCTCCTGCAGTGGACCAATGCCCTGCCATGATCTATATGGATTGGACTCTTTTGTACATTTGTAAATATTCTGTTGTACTATCATAGGTAGGTGGTCTAAACTCCTAGATAGTTTTCTTTTAATTTCTTTCTTTGTTGTAAGACTTGGGGCCTTTCTTTCTAATAAAAGGCTATGGGGCTTTTGCCTCATAGTGTTCAGTCAAAAAAAAGAAAGGTAAGAAGTTTGAATGGACTGAGGACTGCGAAAGGAGCTTCAACAAGCTAAAAGCCAGACTGACGTCAGCACCACTATTGACTCTCCCAGACATATACCACAGTTTTGATGTATACTGCGACGCCTCCAGGAAAGGCCTTGGATGTGTACTCATGCAAGATGGCAAGGTTGTGACCTACGCATCTCGACAGTTATGGCCTCACGAAGGGAACTATCTAACTCATGATTTGGAACTGGCCGCTGTTGTGCATGCTTTGAAAATTTGAAGACACTATCTCATTATAAAAAGGTGTCAGATATTTACCGACCACAAGAGTCTCAAATATATATTCACTCAACCAGATTTAAACCTTCGCCAGCAAAGATGGCTTTAGTTGGTCAAGGATTATGACCTTGGGATAAATTATTGTTGGGGAATGTAGTAATTTCAAAAAAATTCCTACGCACACGCAAGATCATGGTGATGTATAGCAACGAGAGGGGAGAGTGTTGTCTATGTACCCTCGTAGACCGAAGCGGAAGCGTTGACGCAACGTAGAGGAAGTAGTCGTACGTCCTCCCGGTCCAACCGATCCAAGCACCGTTACTCCGGCACCTCCGAGTTCTTGACACGCGTACAGCTCGATGACGCACCCCCGATCTCCGATCCAGCAGAGGCGCGGGGGGGAGTTCTGTCAGCACGATGGCGTGGTGACGATCTTGATGTTCTCCTGTCGCAGGGCTTCGCCTAAGCACCGCTACAATATGACCGAGGTGTAATATTGTGGAGGGGGGCACCGCACACGGCTAAGGAACGATCTCAATGATCAACTTGTGTGTCTAGGGTGCCCCCCTACCCCCGTATATAAAGGAGGGAGGGAGGAGGTGGTCGGCCCAAGGGGGAGGCGCGTCATAGGGGGGCAAACCTACTCCAAGTAGGTTTGGCCCCCCCTTTCCTATTCGGAGTAGGAGAAGGAAGGAAGAGGGGGAGGAGGGAAGGAAAGGGGGGGGCGGCCCCCTTCCCAATTCGGATTGGGCTTGGGGGGGGGCGCCCCCTCCCTTGCTCCTTCTCCCTCCCTTCCACTAGGGCCCAATAAAGCCCATATACTTACCGGGGGGTTCCGGTAACCTCCCGGAGCTCCGGTATATTCCCAAACTCTCCCGGAACCTTTCCGGTGTCCAAATATATCCGTCCAATATATCAATCTTTATGTCTCGACCATTTCGAGACTCCTCGTCATGTCCGTGATCATATCCGGGACTCCTAACAACCTTCGGTACATCAAAATACATAAACTCATAATATAGTTGTCATCGAAACCTTAAGCGTGCGGACCCTATGGTTCGAGAACAATGTAGACATGACCGAAACACGTCTCCGGTCAATAACCAATAGCGGGACCTGGATGCCCATATTGGTTCCTACATATTCTACGAAGATCTTTATCGGTCAAACCGCACAACAACATACGTTGTTCCCTTTGTCATCGGTATGTTACTTGTCCGAGATTCGATCGTCAGTATCCAATACCTAGTTCAATCTCGTTACCGGCAAGTCTCTTTACTCGTTCCGTAATACGTCATCTCATAACTAACTCATTAGTCACATGCTTGCAAGGCTTAGGTGATGAGTATTACCGAGAGGGCCCAGAGATACCTCTCCGACAATCGGAGTGACAAATCCTAATCTCGAATTATGCCAACCCAACATGTACCTTCGGAAACACCTGTAGAGCACCTTTATAATCACCCAGTTATGTTGTGACGTTTGGTAGCACACAAAGTGTTCTTCCGGTAAACGGGAGTTGCACAATCTCATAGTTGCAGGAACTTTGTATAAGTCATGAAGAAAGCAATAGCAGTATACTAAACGATCAAGTGCTAGGCTAACAGAATGGGTCATGTCAATCACATCATTCTCCTAATGATGTGATCCCACTAATCAAATGACAACACATGTCTATGGTCAGGAAACATAACCATCTTTGATTAATGAGCTAGTCAAGTAGAGGCATACTAGTGACTATAGTTTTGTCTATGTATTCACACATGTATCATGTTTCCGGATAATACAATTCTAGCATGAATAATAAACATTTATCATGATATGAGGAAATAAATAATAACTTTATTATTGCCTCTAGGGCATATTTCCTTCAGTCTCCCACTTGCACTAGAGTCAATAATCTAGATTACATTGTAATGATTCTAACACCCATGGAGTCTTGGTGCTGATCATGTTTTGCTCGTGAGAGAGGCTTAGTCAACGGGTCTGCAACATTCAGATCCGTATGTATCTTGCAAATCTCTATGTCTCCCACTTGGACTTGGTCCCGAATGGAATTGAAGCGTCTCTTGATGTGCTTGGTCCTCTTGTGAAATCTGGATTCCTTTGCCAAAGCAATTGCACCAGTATTGTCACAGAAGATCTTCATTGGTCCCGATGCACTAGGTATGACACCTAGATCGGAAATGAACTCCTTCATCCAGACTCCTTCATTTGCTGCTTCAGAAGCAGCTATGTACTCCGCTTCACATGTAGATCCCGCCACGACGCTTTGTTTAGAACTGCACCAACTTACAGCTCCACCGTTTAATATAAACACGTATCCGGTTTGCGATTTAGAATCGTCCGGATCAGTGTCAAAGCTTGCATCGACGTAACCATTTACGACTAGCTCTTTGTCACCTCCATATACGAGAAACATATCCTTAGTCCTTTTCAGGTATTTCAAGATGTTCTTGACCGCTGTCCAGTGATCCACTCCTGGATTACTTTGGTACCTTCCTGCCAAGCTTATTGCTAAGCATACGTTAGGTCTGGTACACAGCATTGCATACATGATAGAGCCTATGGCTGAAGCATAGGGAACATTTTTCATTTTCTCTCTATCTTCTGCTGTGGTCGGGCATTGAGTTTGACTCAACTTCACACCTTGTAGCACAGGCAAGAATCCTTTCTTAGCCTGATCCATTTTGAACTTTTTCAAAATCTTGTCAAGGTATGTGCTTTGTGAAAGTCCTATTAAGCATCTTGATCTATCTCTATAGATCTTGATGCCCAATATGTAAGCAGCTTCACCGAGGTCTTTCATTGAAAAACTTTTATTCAAGTATCCCTTTATGCTATCCAGAAATTCTATATCATTTCCAATTAACAATATGTCATCAACATATAAAACTAGAAATGCTACAGAGCTCCCACTCACTTTCTTGTAAATACAGGCTTCTCCAAAAGTCTGTATAAAACCATATGCTTTGATCACACTATCAAAGCGTTTATTCCAACTCCGAGATGCTTGCACCAGTCCATAAATGGAACGCTGGAGCTTGCATACTTTGTCAGCACCTTTTGGATCAACAAAACCTTCCGGCTGCATCATATACAACTCTTCTTCTAGAAATCCATTCAAGAATGCAGTCTTGACATCCATTTGCCAAATTTCATAATCATGAAATGCAGCAATAGCCAACATGATTCGGACAGACTTAAGCATCGCTACGGGTGAGAAAGTCTCATCGTAGTCAACCCCTTGAACTTGTCGAAAACCTTTCGCAACAAGTCGAGCTTTGTAGACAGTAACATTACCATCAGCGTGAGTCTTCTTCTTAAAGATCCATTTATTCTCAATGGCTTGCCGATCATTGGGCAAGTCAACCAAAGTCCATACTTTGTTTTCATACATGGATCCCATCTCAGATTTCATGGCCTCTAGCCATTTTGCGGAATCTGGGCTCATCATCGCTTCCTCATAGTTCGTAGGTTCATCATGGTCAAGTAACATGACTTCCAGAATAGGATTGCCATACCACTCTGGTGCGGTTCTTATTCTGGTAGACCTACGAGGTTCAGCAGAAACTTGATCTGAAGTTTCATGATCAATATCATTAGCTTCCTCACTAGTTGGTGTAGTTGTCACGGGAACCGGTTCTCGTGATGAACTACCTTCCAACAAGGGAGTAGATACAGTTATCTCATCAAGTTCTACTTTCCTCCCACTCACTTCTTTCGAGAGAAATTCCTTCTCTAGAAAGGATCCATTCTTAGCAACGAATGTCTTGCCTTCGGATCTGTGATAGAAGGTGTACCCAACAGTCTCTTTTGGGTATCCTATGAAGACACATTTCTCCGATTTGGGTTCGAGCTTATCTGGTTGAAGTTTCTTCACATAAGCATCGCAGCCCCAAACTTTAAGAAACGACAACTTTGGTTTCTTGCCAAACCACAGTTCATAAGGCATCGTCTCAACAGATTTTGATGGTGCCCTATTTAACGTGAATGCGGCCGTCTCTAAAGCATAACCCCAAAATGATAGCGGTAAATCGGTAAGAGACATCATAGATCGTACCATATCAAGTAAAGTACGATTACGACGTTCGGACACACCATTTTGTTGTGGTGTTCCAGGTGGCGTGAGTTGCGAAACTATTCCGCATTGTTTCAAATGTAAGCCAAACTCGTAACTCAAATATTCTCCTCCACGATCAGATCGTAGAAATTTTATTTTCTTGTTATGATGATTTTCTACTTCACTCTGAAATTCTTTGAAGTTTTCAAATGTTTCAGACTTGTGTTTCATTAAGTAGATATACCCATATCTGCTCAAATCATCTGTGAAGGTGAGAAAATAACGATATCCGCCACGAGCCTCAACATTCATCGGGCCACATACATCTGTATGTATGATTTCCAACAAATCTGTTGCTCTCTCCATAGATCCGGAGAACGGTGTTTTGGTCATCTTGCCCATGAGGCACGGTTCACAAGTACCAAGTGATTCATGATCAAGTGATTCCAGAAGTCCATCAGTATGGAGTTTCTTCATGCGTTTTACACCGATATGACCTAAACGGCAGTGCCACAAATAAGTCGCACTATCATTATCAACTCTGCATCTTTTGGCTTCAACATTATGAATATGTGTATCACTACTATCGAGATTCAATAAAAATAGACCACTCTTCAAGGGTGCATGACCATAAAAGATATTACTCATATAAATAGAACAACCATTATTCTCTGATTTAAATGAATAACCGTCTCGCATCAAACAAGATCCAGATATAATGTTCATGCTCAACGCAGGCACCAAATAACAATTATTCAGGTCTAATACTAACCCCGATGGTAGATGTAGAGGTAGCGTGCCGACCGCGATCACATCGACTTTGGAACCGTTTCCCACGCGCATCGTCACCTCGTCCTTGGCCAGTGCTCGCTTATTCCGTAGTCCCTGTTTCGAGTTGCAAATATTAGCAACAGAACCAGTATCAAATACCCAGGTGCTACTACGAGCTCTAGTTAGGTACACATCAATAACATGTATATCACATATACCTTTGTTCACTTTGCCATCCTTCTTATCCGCCAAATACTTGGGGCAATTCCGCTTCCAATGACCAGTCTGCTTGCAGTAGAAGCACTCAGTTTCAGGCTTAGGTCCAGACTTGGGTTTCTTCTCTTGAGCAGCAACTTGCTTGCCGTTCTTTTTGAAGTTCCCCTTCTTCTTCCCTTTGCCCTTCTTCTTGAAACTAGTGGTCTTGTTGACCATCAACACTTGATGCTCCTTCTTGATTTCTACCTCCGCGGCTTTCAGCATTGCGAAGAGCTCGGGAATAGTCTTGTTCATCCCTTGCATATTATAGTTCATCACGAAGCTCTTGTAGCTTGGTGGCAGTGATTGAAGAATTCTGTCAATGACACTATCATCAGGAAGATTAACTCCCAGTTGAATCAAGTGATTGTTATACCCGGACATTCTGAGTATATGTTCACTAACAGAACTATTCTCCTCCATCTTGCAGCTATAGAACTTATTGGAGACTTCATATCTCTCAATCCGGGCATTTGCTTGAAATATTAACTTCAACTCCTGGAACATCTCATATGCTCCATGACGTTCAAAACGTCGTTGAAGACCCGGTTCTAAGCCGTAAAGCATGGCACACTGAACTATAGAGTAGTCATCAGCTTTGCTCTGCCAGACGTTCTTAACGTCGTCAGTTGCATCAGCAGCAGGCCTGGCACCCAGCGGTGCTTCCAGGACGTAACTCTTCTGTGCAGCAATGAGGATAATTCTCAGGTTACGGACCAATCCGTGTAATTGCTACCATCATCTTTCAACTTTGCTTTCTCAAGGAACGCATTAAAATTCAACGGAACAACAGCACGAGCCATCTATCTACAAACAAACATAGACAAGCAAGATACTATCAGGTACTAAGTTCATGACAAATTTAAGTTAAATTAATCATATTACTTAAGAACTCCCACTTAGACAGACATCTCTCTAGTCATCTAAGTGATCACGTGATCCAAATCAACTAAACCATAACCGATCATCACGTGAGATGGAGTAGTTTTCAATGGTGAACATCATTATGTTGATCATATCTACTATATGATTCACGCTCGACCTTTCGGTCTCTGTGTTCCGAGGCCATATCTGCATATGCTAGGCTCGTCAAGTTTAACCTGAGTATTCTGCGTGTGCAAAACTGGCTTGCACCCGTTGTAGATGGACGTAGAGCTTATCACACCCGATCATCACGTGGTGTCTCGGCACGACGAACTTTGGCAACAGTGCATACTCAGGTAGAACACTTCTTGATAATTTTAGTGAGAGATCATCTTAAAATGCTACCGTCAATCAAAGCAAGATAAGATGCATAAAGGATAAACATCACATGCAATCAATATAAGTGATATGATATGGCCATCATCATCTTGTGCTTGTGATCTCCATCTTTGAAGCACCGTCATGACCACCATCGTCACCGGCGCGACACCTTGATCTCCATCGTAGCATCATTGTCGTTTACGCCATCTATTGCTTCTACGACTATCGCTACCGCTTAGTGATAAAGTAAAGCAATTACAGGGCGTTTGCATTTCATACAATAAAGCGACAACCATATGGCTCCAGCCAGTTGCCGATAACTTCGGTTACAAAACATGATCATCTCATACAATAAAATATAGCATCACGTCTCGACCATATCACATCACAACATGCCCTGCAAAAACAAGTTAGACGTCCTCTACTTTGTTGTTGCAAATTTTACGTGGCTGCTACGGGCTTAGCAAGAACCGTTCTTACCTACGCATCAAAACCACAATGATAGTTTGTCAAATAGACTCCGTTTTAACCTTCACAAGGACCGGGCGTGGCCATACTCGGTTCAACTAAAGTGAGAGAGACAGACACCCGCCAGCCACCTTTAAGCACGAGTGCTCGTAACGGTGAAACCAGTCTCGCGTAAGCGTACGCGTAATGTTGGTCCGGGCCGCTTCATCTCACAATACCGCTGAACCAAAGTATGACCTGCTGGTAGGCAGTATGACTTATATCGTCCACAACTCACTTGTGTTCTACTCGTGCATATAACATCAACGCATAAAACCTAGGCTCGGATGCCACTGTTGGGGAACGTAGTAATTTCAAAAAAATTCCTACGCACACGCAAGATCATGGTGATGTATAGCAACGAGAGGGGAGAGTGTTGTCTACGTACCCTCGTAGACCAAAGAGGAAGCGTTGACACAACGTAGAGGAAGTAGTCGTACGTCCTCCCGGTCCAACCGATCCAAGCACCGTTACTCCGGCACCTCCGAGTTCTTGACACGCGTACAGCTCGATGACGCACCCCCGATCTCCGATCCAGCAGAGGCGCGGGGGGGAGTTCCGTCAGCACGACGGCGTGGTGGCGATCTTGATGTTCTCCTGTCGCAGGGCTTCGCCTAAGCACCGCTACAATATGACCGAGGTGTAATATCGTGGAGGGGGGCACCGCACACGGCTAAGGAACGATCTCAATGATCAACTTGTGTGTCTAGGGTGCCCCCCTACCCCCGTATATAAAGGAGGGAGGGAGGAGGTGGCCGGCCCACGGGGGAGGCGCGCCATAGGGGGGCAAACCTACTCCAAGTAGGTTTGGCCCCCCCTTTCCTATTCGGAGTAGGAGAAGGAAGGAAGAGGGGGGAGGAGAGAAGGAAAGGGGGGGCCGGCCCCCTTCCCAATTCGGATTGGGCTTGGGGGGGGGGGGCGCCCCCTCCCTTGCTCCTTCTCCCTCCCTTCCACTAGGGCCCAATAAGGCCCATATACTTACCGGGGGGTTCCGGTAACCTCCCGGAGCTCCGGTATATTCCCAAACTCTCTCGGAACCTTTCCGGTGTCCAAATATATCCGTCCAATATATCAATCTTTATGTCTCGACCATTTCGAGACTCCTCGTCATGTCCGTGATCATATCCGGGACTCCGAACAACCTTCGGTACATCAAAATACATAAACTCATAATATAATTGTCATCGAAACCTTAAGCGTGCGGACCCTACGGTTCGAGAACAATGTAGACATGACCGAAACACGTCTCCGGTCAATAACCAATAGCGGGACCTGGATGCCCATATTGGTTCCTACATATTCTACGAAGATCTTTATCGGTCAAACCGCACAACAACATACGTTGTTCCCTTTGTCATCGGTATGTTACTTGTCTGAGATTCGATCGTCGGTATCCAATACCTAGTTCAATCTCGCTACCAGCAAGTCTCTTTACTCGTTCCGTAATACGTCATCTCATAACTAACTCATTAATCACATGCTTGCAAGGCTTAGGTGATGAGTATTACCGAGAGGGCCCAGAGATACCTCTCCGACAATCAGAGTGACAAATCCTAATCTCGAATTATGCCAACCCAACATGTACCTTCGGAAACACCTGTAGAGCACCTTTATAATCACCCAGTTACGTTGTGACGTTTGGTAGCACACAAAGTGTTCTTCCGGTAAACAGGAGTTGCACAATCTCATAGTTGCAGGAACTTTGTATAAGTCATGAAGAAAGCAATAGCAGTATACTAAACGATCAAGTGCTAGGCTAACAGAATGGGTCATGTCAATCACATCATTCTCCTAATGATGTGATCCCACTAATCAAATGACAACACATGTCTATGGTCAAGAAACATAACCATCTTTGATTAATGAGCTAGTCAAGTAGAGGCATACTAGTGACTATAGTTTTGTCTATGTATTCACACATGTATCATGTTTCCGGATAATACAATTCTAGCATGAATAATAAACATTTATCATGATATGAGGAAATAAATAATAACTTTATTATTGCCTCTAGGGCATATTTCCTTCAATTATCATCCGGGTAAAGCCAATGTGGTTGCCGATGCCCTCAGCCGCAAGCCTGCCAATCTAAATGCTATGATGGATTCCTTGCCTCCGGAACTTGGCGACGAGATCGCTCAGCCCAATTTGGTGATAGTTGATGCCAGTCTTGCCAACATATTGGAAGTTGCTCCTACCCTCGAGGAGGAGATTTGCAGAGCCCAGGCAGATGATGTATTGCTGCAATCCCATGCCCAACGTATGCATGAAGGAAAGACTCTGGATTTCTCTAAGGATCAGCAAGGTACGCTAAGGTTTCGAGAAAGGATTTGCGTACCCGAGCAAGTAGATCTGAGAAAGAAGATATTGCAGAAGCACACGAATCTTCGTATTCAATTCACCCAGGAGGTGCCAAAATGTACGAAGACCTTCATCAGATATTTTGGTGGGATGGAATGAAGAAAGATATCGCATATTTTGTCGCTTGTTGTGATATATGCAATAAAGTGAAGGCGGAACACCGAAAGCCCACCGGACTCCTTCAACCCCTACCTGTCTCGCAATGGAAATGGGATGATGTCTGCATGGATTTCATCACCAGTCTACCAAGGACTCACCGAGGCAATGACGCAGTATGGGTCACAGTGGACACATTAACAAAGGTGGTAACAAAGGTGGCCCACTTCATTCCCATCCGGACCACCTATCGAGCCGATCAACTTGCACAGTTATATGTGTCCAAAATCATTAGTTTGCATGGAGTGCCAAAAACTGTTACTTTGGATCGAGGGTCTCTCTTTACTTCAGCCTTTTGGTCACGTCTCCATCAAGCCTTGGGGACTGCCCTGAAATACAGCACTGCCTATCATCCTCAGACAGACGGACAGACTGAGCGAGTAAATCAGATACTCGAAGATATGCTCCGAGCATGTGCTTTACCCCAAGGACCCAAGTGGGAAGATTGTCTTCCTTATGCCGAGTTTTCCTACAACAACAGTTTCCAGAACAGCTTGAAGATGTCACCTTATGAGGTTCTGTATGGCCATAAGTGCCGCACCTTGCTAAACTGGTCTCAAACCAGAGACAACCGCATTTTCGGAACTGATTTGATGATGGAGGCTGAGAAGCAAGTCGGGGAGATCTGAGACAGACTGCAGTTGGCCAAGTCACGTTAGAAGAGTTATTATGATGCAAAGCACCGTCAGATCAGCTTTGAACCCGGAGAACACGTGTATCTTCAAGTCACCCCCATGAAAGGAGTCGAGAGATTTCAGACCCGAGGAAAATTGGCACCCAGGTATATTGGTCCAGTCATGTCCAGAGTCGGAACAGTCTTATCAGTTGGAATTGCCACCGGAATTGTCAGAGGTACACAATGTGTTCCATGTCTCACAGTTAAGAAGGTGTATCTCGCCACCGGAGAAAAGGACTGATATGGCAGAGATAGAACTGGCTAAGGATTTAACCTATAAGGAGACACCAATCAGAATATTGAATGAGACAGAGAGAGTCACTCGCAGCAAAGTGATAAGGTTTTACAAGGTTCAATGGGAGCATCACACCGAGCAAGAAGCAACCTGGGAAAGAGAAGAAATTTTAAGAACTACCTACCCAGAACTATTTTTCCGAGCAACCGAATCTCGAGGACGTGATTCATCCTAAGTGGGGGAGGTTTGTGACAGCCTTGATTTTGCCTTCTCTCTTTTTTCGGACTTCATTTGCCTTCGCTTTGAATTTGGGTTTTTAGAATCAATTCAAATGGACTTAACACTTGGGCATGTCCTTGAATTTCACCCAAGTGACCCATCTATCTCTCATTCATCATTCTTTCTCTGAAAAATCCCAAAATGACCCAAGGAATATTTTTCATAAAAGAAAAATATTCAAATTCTTCTCTGAAACTCATTTCAGAAACTTGTACTCCAAAGCAACCCTCATTTTTATTGCTCCAAAAATCATGAGAAAATTCCCAAATATTCTTTGAACCTTGGCCCACCTTCCTAAGCAAAAATATTGCAGAACTTTTTGGTATATTTTTGCTACAGAAAATTATTTCTCTTCTGGCCTCAAAATGCACTTTGTACAGCAAGTGTATTTTTCTTTGATCCAATGGAGATCATTTTTCTTGAGCCTCATTACCCTCCTAAGAAAAGCTTAAGCCCGGGAGATCAGACCTAATCACCTTCTAGAAGCCCTCCAAACTTGGCGACCAAGTTTCTGACCAGAAACTTGCCAACAAGCTCAAGTCTCATCTGGTCGGCCTGGCAGTGTGCCATCACCCTTCCTAGACCTAACACTACATGAAAAACACCCTAGACATGGTTTGGCAGCATGTGGGCATCGTCTTGACCATGCCAGCATGGTGACAACATGAGGACATGGGCCCTGGCATGCGTTCGACGCGCTCTGCGCTGCGCCCACGCTTCTGTTCAACACGTGCTCGTCTCACCGTTCGCTGCCGACTGCCGCACTGCGCCACCAGCTTCGACTCATCACCCTTGACCCCTCCCTAGAGCTCGCCGATGCCGGAGACGCCACAGCGGGCACGAGCACGTCACGGCCAAAAAGCCATAGTGAGGCCCGTGCCTCTATCTTCTTCCTCCTCTGCTTCCCGTGCTTGTCCGCAAGCCGCACAACTCCCGCGTGAACGCTAAGCAATTCCACCCCTCGCTGGCACCCTTCGTTGTCGCTCGCCGGCTTACAGAGAGCTTCGGCGGAGCCACGTACCCCTCTCCCCCTCCGGCTATAAATACGAGCCCCTCCAATGCTCCGAGCACTCCAAACCAACTACCCAACCTCCACAACCCCGTAGCATAGCCGCAGCCCGACCGAGCAGGCCTCTGGCCGCCGTCCCCGACCCGAGCTCGTCGGCGATTCCGCAACCCCTCCACCTCACTCCCATGCCCCTCAAGCTCAATCCACCCCTCAGGCGACTCCTTGGAGGTCCACTGGTGCCGTTTGGACTCATTGGAGCCCCTGGAACCGTCCCTCTCCGTCGTCTTCCTCTTCTCCGGCGAAACCCGACCGCAGCTGCCGCTTGCGAGCTTGGTTCCGAGCAGCTCCGGCCATCTCTCATCAAGCCACGGGTACAGGCAGGTGTGCCTTGACCCCCTCTCTCTTTCTATCCCTCTGGATTCGCCCAAGGACCCCTCCTCGCCGGCGTGAGCTCCGGTGAAGCGCCGCCTGTCGGTGTCAAAACCGGCGGATCTCGGGTAGGGGGTCCCGAACTGTGCATCTAAGGTCGATGGTAACAGGAGACGGGGGACACGATGTTTACCTAGGTTCGGGCCCTCTCTATGGAGGTAATACCCTACTTCCTGCTTGATTGATCTTGATGAATATGAGTATTACAAGAGTTGATCTACCATGAGATCGTAATGGATAAAACCCTAGAAGGCTAGCCTATGTGATTATGATTGCCTCTACGGACTAAGCCTTCCGGTTTATATAGACACCGGAGGGGGCTAGGGTTGTACAAAGTCGGTTACAGAGAAATGAATTTACATATCCGAACACCAAGCTTGCCTTCCATGCCAAGGAGAGTCCCATCCGGACGCGGGACAAAGCCTTCTGTCTTGTATCTTCATAGCCCAACAGTTCGGCCCATGCTACATAGTCTGGCCGGCTGAGGACCCCTTAATCCAGGACTCCGTCGGTATCCCCTGAACCAGGCTTCAATGACAAGGTGTCCGGCGCGCAGATTGTCTTCGGCATTGCAAGGCGGGTTCCTCCTCCGAATACTCCATAATAGTCTTCAAACACAAGAAACGTGCCCGGCTCTGCAAAACAAGTACCACACACAACCGCAGAGACTATAATATTTCACGAGTCCAATCTGCTCACAACTTTTTATAGCATGACATCACGTCGCCACCCGATCATTATTCAAACCATTTTTAGCCTGCCGCTTCATATTTCGAGATGCGGTTCCATTGGCACGTCTTGTCAAAGCAGAGATCGTGCCCCCTTATTGCGGGATTCTCATCAATACGGGCATGGGTAATCTAACCGAGCCATCTGCACGGCCCTTGGGGAATAGGCGAGTTTTAAGGCGAGTGGGGAGGCGCTTGATATTCACTGCCTTTATAAAGAGATAAGGATTCATCCCTTTCACCAATGCCTTCTCTCTCTGTGCCTCCCCCATTCTTGAGCTCCAGTGCCCAAGTTCTCATCTTTTTCGCCCCAAATAGCACTCCGACCATGTCCGGATCCGGAGCATAGGGCAAGTGGATGGCCTCATCCGTCAAGGAGAAGGACATTATGAAGATCCGGGAGGCTGGGTATCTGGCCAAGGAAATTGACCATCGGCTTCCGGCCAAGGGACAAATCATCCCCACGCAGAGCCCCATGAGAGGGTGGTGTTCATCCCCCACTTCGTCTGTAGGCTGGGATTCCTTCTCCACCCGTTCGTCCGCGAACTCATGTTCTACTATGGGCTGGATTTTCACGATCTGGCCCCCATCTCCATCCTCAACATCTCGGCATTCATCATCGTGTGTGAGGCCTTCCTCCGCATCCCACCTCACTTTGGATTATGGCCAAAGATCTTCAATGTGAAGCCGAAGGTGGTGAGTGGCCAACACGCGGAGTGCGGAGGCGCCATGGTGAGCAAGATGCCCAACATCACATGGCCCGAAGGCTCCTTCGTGGAGACCATCAAAGGGTGGCAGAAATCATGGTTCTATATCACAGAGCCGCGCGACACCACCTGGGCTGCGGCTCCCAAATTCAGGTCCGAAGCCCCGATGCGGCTCACCTCCTGGCCAGAGAAGGGCCTGTACTGGTCTTCGCCGGAAGAGCTGACAACGCTTCAGACGCGCATCAAGAGCATGACAGACAAGAACATCAAGCTTGTCAACGTGATCCAGGTGATTCTTATTCGCCCAATCCTTTTGTGCCAACGCTGGACTTGCCATTTGTGGGAGTATGATCCAGCCAAGCACCAGACCTTGCTGCAGTTCTTCGGCACTACGCACGAAGACATATGGAAGGTGCTTGTCAAGGCCAACGAGACGCGGCCGGCTATGACCGAGGACCGCGGGCACAACTTGGCCCATCCCTCTAGTCCAGTAAGTTTTTTCATGTTTTCAAGGTGTTTCCTTTACTTGCATACTCTAGGAAGACGCCTAAGCCTCGCTACTAATTCTCTCAGGGCTGGACAAAGAAAGCAGAGCGGATTAACTGTCCGGCTCCGCTGCCCGAAGACCCAGAAATCCCGCTTCTAATGAAGATGCTGGTTCCGGCGCCTTATCAAGCACCAGAGAAGAAGGCCAAGAAGAAGGCCAAGGGGACCCGAGGTGGCCTCCGTAATAAGGGCACTTCGGACGTGACGTCCGAAGACGCCGAGACTCATTCCTCCACCACCGAGGACGACGAGGAAGAAGAGGAAGAAGAAGAGCACCATTCCCCCCTGAGGGGGTAAGAAAGAAAAGGACGACCTCCACGCGTCTGGAGGCCGAGGCGTCCAAGCAGGGGAAAACTTCCCTCCTGGACAACTCCACAGCGGCCACCGACAATAGCTCGAAGTGGCGCCCCAGGGACAAGCCCTTGGCCAAATCATGAGTACTCAAAAACCCGGACACATTCATATATCCGGCCTCACTACTTCATAGTATTAACATGTTGAATCATGTATTTGCAGTTCGACTCGGTCCAACCTTGAGCGATCCTCACCTTCGAGGGATTCGCTGGACCCGGAGGTGATGGACAGCGAGACCCTTCCGGTGGCCTCCTCTCCCAAGGACATGGAGGACACCGAGGTGTTGTCCCGAAGGATCCCAGACCAAGGAGAGGTTTAGGAGGCCGTCCGGGTGGCGCCGGAGGGTGAAACCTCAGCCGCCGGACACATGGGGAGCAAATCCCCATGGAGACTGGCGATGGGGGTCACACTCAGTTCTGCCCCCAGCCGAATACAACTCCGGAGACCCTGACGGCTTCGGAATCAGGCAAGTAGCCTCTTTCGAAAGAAGAAGGTGCGCCTATTCCACCGGTGACCTCTATCCATCCAAAGGCACCGGACAATTTGCTGGAAGCGCTGCAAGGCGCTTCCATTGTTGAGGAACACCGTACCCATAAGGGTACGGTGGTTGAAAAGATCCAGTCCACGAAGAGTGGACTAATCGAAGCCTGCACAAGCCTTCTAACAGGCTTTGAGGTAAGCAACGCATTTAAAAAAGAATGTCACCATATAGATAGTAGCCCCTGAGACACTGTCCGGTGTTCAAAAAGAAAAGCCGGACAGAGGATCAAACAAGTTTTGTAGGAGACTAACCAGATGAATCAATGTGAACAAGCAGGCGTCGTTACTGGCTGCGACTTCTCATACCGCTGAGGTTTCCGGACTGAAGCAGAGTCTGGAGCGGGCCGAGGAAGATCTCGGCCGCGTGAAAAACCAGCTAGAGGATAAACAAGGTATGCAAATGACCTTATGTATATCAGAAAGGATAGATGATTTGTAATAACCATAGTGCCATTTGATTTGTAGAAGCGGCGACCGAGGTGGAGGCCCTCAAGAGGGTGCTAGCCAAGGCCGAGGAGAGAGCAACCAAGGAACAAGCCGCCCGAGAAAAGCACGAGGCCATGGTTAGTGAGGTCCAGCAAGAGCTCCAGGATGTCGTCAAGAAATGCGAGTCCTTGGAGCGCAACATTACGGATCAAGAGTCCGAACTTGCCAAGGCCCGCCAAAGCGCACATGATGCCCGGGTTGAAGCCCAGGGCGCCCTCCAGGAAATCCAGGAGGCCAGAAAAATCGCGGCGGGTAAGGCCTTTATTATGCAAAGCAAATATGTGAAGAAAAGGTTCCTCTTACTGACCCAGAGTTGGAGTTCTCCAGGGGCGTTTGTGGATCTGCCGCGCAGCATTTCAGACGCTGCGGAGTTCTTTCGAGCCAAAGAGGGAAGCTCTACGGAGACGCTGTTTTGGTCGCAATACCTTGCGCCAGAACATCCGATGCTCTTTAACGATCAGCTAAAACAGTTGGTCGAACTGCATAGGGCGTCTGAACTGGCCATGAAGGATTTAATAATCCGCTATGGCCTGCCGAAGCCATACTCAGCAGCTACTTCGGGCTCGTGAAGCGGTTGGTCAATGCCTACCCTCGGCTTGATGCAATCAAGTGATTGGCCTACATCGAGGGCGTGCGAATGGCCTTCGCCCGAGTCCAGATGCACTGGGTGAAGATGGACGCCGCGAAGCTTGTGACCGAGGGACCACCAACGGGTAAGGAGCACCGCACGCCCGAACTATATTTTGACAATGTTATGGAGGGATCCCGCCTTGTGGCGGAGCAATGTGCTAAGGATGCTATCTTTGAATGAGTACATTCATGTTATCCTATCCTGTACTATGAAACATGATCGTGATGTAATATAATGCTTGTTATTTAAATTTTTACCTCCCGTGCGGCCGTATTGTTAAATCTGAGAGTTGGCCAGTCGTCCGCTTCCACCCCCACGTAGGTAGTACGGGGGAGTTCGGGATAAATCTAAACACTCTTTACTCCAAAGTTTGGTCCTTAAAGGAGGTGTTTAGCGCAACGAACCAGGCAATCAGACTATGTGGCTTTATCACCCTCACTTAGTCATAGGAGTTTGACAATAAAAATTTAGGCATAGCCCCTAGTGTTTGGAAGTCCGAACTTGGTGCTGTAAACACCTGATCGGATAAAAGCCGATTCATCGCATAATTAGGAGAAAATCACAAAAGATTTGTAACCTCTCGAACAGCTGACCGGCTCACGCCGCATCATGACGGTCAGTTTTCGGCTTTCTCTACCGAGGTGCTCATCCGGATGAACCAGGACACAATCGCAGTAGTTCTCCTTTACTACCCTAGCTAATATAGCGGAACGTAAGGTAGTAAGTGAAGGAAATATGCCCTAGAGGCAATAATAAAGTTATTATTTATTTCCTTATTTCATGATAAATGTTTATTATTCATGCTAGAATTGTATTAACCGGAAACATAATACATGTGTGAATACATAGACAAACATAGTGTCACTAGTATGCCTCTACTTGACTAGCTCATTGATCAAAGATGGTTGAGTTTCCTAACCATAGATATGAGTTATCATTTGATCAATGGGATCACATCATTAGAAGAATGATGTGATTGACTTGACCCATTCCGTTAGCTTAGCACTTGATCGTTTAGTATGTTGCTATTGCTTTCTTCATGACTTATACATGTTCCTATGACTATCAGATTATGCAACTCCCGTTTACTGGAGGAACACTTTGTGTGCTACCAAACGTCACAACGTAACTGGGTGATTATAAAGGTGTCCACAGGTGTCTCCGAAGGTACTTGTTGAGTAGGCGTATTTCAAGATTAGGATTTGTCACTCCGATTGTCGGAGAGGTATCTCTGGGCCCTCTCGGTAATGCACATCACTCTAAGCCTTGCAAGCAATGTGACTAATGAGTTAGTTACGGGATGATGCATTACGGAACGAGTAAAGAGACTTGCCGGTAATGATATTGAACTAGGTATTAAGATACCGACGATCGAATCTCGGGCAAGTTGAAGGAAATATGCCCTAGAGGCAATAATAAAGTTATTATTTATTTCCTTATTTCATGATAAATGTTTATTATTCATGCTAGAATTGTATTAACCGGAAACATAATACATGTGTGAATACATAGACAAACATAGTGTCACTAGTATGCCTCTACTTGACTAGCTCGTTTATCAGAGATGATTATGTTTCCTAGCCATGGGCAAAAGAGTTGTCATTTGATTAACGGGATCACATCATTAGGAGAATGATGTGATTGACTTGACCCATTCCGTTAGCTTAGCACTTGATCGTTTAGTATGTTGCTATTGCTTTCTTCATGACTTATACATGTTCCTGTAACTATGAGATTATGCAACTCCCGTTTACCGGAGGAACACTTTGGGTACTACCAAACGTCACAACGTAACTGGGTGATTATAAAGGAGTACTACAGGTGTCTCCGAAGGTACATGTTGAGTTGGCGTATTTCGAGATTAGGTTTTGTCACTCCGATTGTCAGAGAGGTATCTCTGGGCCCTCTCGGTAATGCACATCATTATAAGCCTTGCAAGCAATGTGACCAATGAGTTGGTTACGGGATGATGCATTACAGAACGAGTAAAGAGACTTGCCGGTGACAAGATTAAACTAGGTATTGGATACCGACGATCGAATCTCGGGCAAGTAACATACCGATGACAAAGGGAACAACGTATGTTGTTATGCGGTTTGACCGATAAAGATCTTCGTAGAATATGTAGGAGCCAATATGGGCATCCAGGTCCCGCTATTGGTTATTGACCGAGAATAGTTCTAGGTCATGTCTACATAGTTCTCGAACCCGTAGGGTCCGCACGCTTAAGGTTTCGATGACAGATATATTATGAGTTTATGAGTTTTGATGTACCTAAGGAGTTCGGAGTCCCGGATGAGATCGGGTACATGACGAGGAGTCTCGAAATGGTCGAGACGTAAAGATCGATATATTGGACGACTATATTCGGAGTTCGGAAAGGTTCTGAGTGATTCGGGTATTTTTCGGAGTACCGGAGAGTTACGGGAATTCGCCGGGGAGAAGTATTGGGCCTTATTGGGCCCTGCGGGAAAGAGAGAGGGGCTGCCTAGGGCAGGCCGCGCGCCCCCCATGGCCTAGTCCGAATTGGACTAAGGGGAGGGGCCGCACCCCCTCCTTCCTTCCCTTCTCTTTTCCCCTTCCTTGTCTCCTACTCCTAATACATGGAAGGACTCCTAGTTGGACTAGGAAAGGGGAATCCTACTCCCGGTGGGAGTAGGACTCCCCTAGGGCGCGCTATAGAAGAGGGCCGGCCCTCCCCTCCTCCACTCCTTTATATACGGGGGTAGGGGGCACCCCATAGACACACAAGTTGATCTACGGATCGTTCCTTAGCCGTGTGCGGTGCCCCCTTCCACCATATTCCACCTCGGTCATATCATCGCGGAGTTTAGGCGAAGCCCTGCGCCGGTAGAACATCATCATCGTCACCACGCCGTCGTGCTGACGGAACTCATCTCCGGAGCCTTGCTGGATCGGAGGGCCAGAGATCGTCATCGAGCTGAACGTGTGCTGAACTCGGAGGCTCCGTACGTTCGGTGCTTGGATCGGTTGGATCATGAAGACGTACGACTACATCAACCATGTTGTGCTAACGCTTCCGCTTACGGTCTACGAGGGTACGTGGACGAACACTCTCCCCTCTCGTTGCTATATCATCACCATGATCTTGCGTGTGCGTAGGAAATTTTTTGAAATTACTATGTTCCCCAACAGTGGTATCCGAGCCTGGTTTTTATGGTTTGATGTTATATGCACGAGTAGAACACAAGTGAGTTGTGGACGATATAAGTCATACTGCCTACCAGCATGTCATACTTTGGTTCGGCGGTATTGTTGGATGAAGCGGCCTGGACCGACATTACGCGTACGCTTACGCGAGACTGGTTCTACCGACGTGCTTTGCACACAAGTGGCTGGCGGGTGTCAGTTTCTCCAACTTTAGTTGAACCAAGTGTGGCTACGCCCGGTCCTTGCGAAGGTTAAACCGGAGTCTATTTGACAAACTATCGTTGTGGTTTTGATGCGTAGGTGAGATTGGTTCTTGCTTAAGCCCGTAGCAGCCACGTAAAACTTGCAACAACAAAGTAGAGGACGTCTAACTTGTTTTTGCAGGGCATGTTGTGATGTGATATGGTCAAAACGTGATGAGATATAAGTTGTTGTATGAGATGATCATGTTTTGTTGAAGTTATCAGCGACTGGCAGAAGCTCTATGGTTGTCTCTTTGTTGCATAAGATGCAAGTGTCAAATAATTGCTTTACTTTATCGCTATGCGATAGCAATAGTTGCAAGAGCAATAGTTGGTGAGACGACCATGTCATGACACATTGATATAGATCAAGATGATGAAGATCATGGTGTCGTGCCGGTGACGATAGAGATCATGACAGTACTTTGGAGATGGAGATCAAAGGCGCAAGATGATCATGGCCATATCATGTCACATATTTTGATTGCATATGATGTTTATCTATTATACATCTTATTATGTTTTGTTTGACGGTAGCATTTTAAGATGATCTCTCACTAATTATCAAGAAGTGTTCTCCCTGAGTATGCACCGTTGCGAAAGTTCTTCGTGCTGAGACACCACGTGATGATCGGGTGTGATAGGCTTTACGTTCAAATACAACGGGTGCAAAACAGTTGCACACGCGGAATACTCAGGTTATTTGATGAGCCTAGCATATACAGATATGGCCTCGGAACACGGAGACCGAAAGGTCGAGCGTGAATCATATAGTAGATATGATCAACATAGTGATGTTCACCATTGAAACTACTCCATCTCACATGATGATCGGACATGGTTTAGTTGATTTGGATCACGTGATCACTTAGAGGATTAGAGGGATGTCTATCTAAGTGGGAGTTCTTAAGTAATATGATTAATTGAACTTTAATTTATCATGAACTTAGTCCTAGTAGTATTTTGCAAATTATGTTGTAGATCAATAGCTCGCGTTGTTGCTTTCATATGTTTATTTTGATATGTTCCTAGAGAAAACTGTGTTGAAAGATGTTAGTAGCAATGATGCGGATTAGATCCGTGACATGAGGTTTATCCTCATTGCTGCACAGAAGAATTATGTCCCTGATGCACCGCTAGGTGACAGACCTATTGCAGGAGCAGATGCAGACGTTATGAACGTTTAGCTAGCTCAATATGATGACTACTTGATAGTTTAGTGCACCATGCTTAACGGCTTAGAATCGGGACTTCAAAGACGTTTTTAAACGTCATGGACCATATAAGATGTTCCAGGAGTTGAAGTTAATATTTCAAGCAAATACCCGAGTTGAGAGATATGAAGTCTCCAACAAGTTCTATAGCTAAAAGATGGAGGAGAATCGCTCAACTAGTGAGCATGTGCTCAGATTGTCTGGGTACTTCAATCGCTTGAATCAAGTGGGAGTTAATCTTCCAGATAAGATAGTGATCGACAGAATTCTCTAGTCACCATCACTAAGTTACTAGAACTTTGTGATGAACTATAATATGCAAGGGATGACGAAAGTTATTCCTGAGCTCTTCGCGATGTTGAGATCGGCGAAGGTAGAAATCAAGAAAAGAGCATCAAGTGTTGATGGTTAACAAGATCACTAGTTTCAAGAAAAAGGCAAAGGGAAAAGAAGGGGAACTTCAAGAAGAACGGCAAGCAAGTTGCTGCTCAAGTGAAGAAACCCAAGTCTGGTCCTAAGCCTGAGACTAAGTGCTTCTACTGCAAAGAGACTGGTCACTGGAAGAGGTACTACCCCAAGTGATTGGCGGATAAGAAGGATGGCAAAGTGAACATAAGTATATTTGATATACATGTTATTGATGTGTACGTTACTAGTGTTTATAGCAACCCCTTAGTATTTGATACTAGTTCAGTTGCTAAGATTAGTAACTCGAAACGGGAGTTGCAGAATAAATAGAGACTAGTTAAGGGTGAAGTGACGATGTGTGTTGGAAATAGTTCCAAGATTGATATGATCATCATCGCACACTCCCTATACTTTCGGGATTAGTGTTAAACCTAAATAAGTGTTATTTGGTGTTTGCGTTGAGCATGAATATGATTTGATCATGTTTATTGCAATACGGTTATTTATGTAAGTTAGAGAATAATTGTTGTTCTGTTTTCATGAATAAAACCTTCTATGGTCATACACCCAATGAAAATGGTTTGTTGGATCTCGATCGTGTAATACACACATTCATAATATTGAAGCCAAAAGATGCAAAGTTAAAAATGATAGTGCAACTTATTTGTGGCACTGCCGTTTAGGTCATATTGGTGTAAAGCGCATGAAGAAACTCCATGCTGATGGAATTTTGGAATCACTTGATTATGAATCAATTGATGCTTGCGAACCATGCCTCATGGGCAAGATGACTAAAGACTCCGTTCTCCGGAGCAATGGAGTGAGCAACTGACTTATTGGAAATAATACATACTGATGTATGCGGTCCGGTGAGTGTTAAAGCTCATGGCAAGTACCATTATTTTCTGACCTTCACAGATGATTTGAAGCAGATATGGGTATATCTACTTGATGAAACATAAGTCTGAAATAGTTGAAAGGTTCAAAGAATTTCAGAGTGAAGTGGAAAAATCATCGTAACAAGAAAATAAAATTTCTGCGATCTGATCGCGGAAACGAATATTTGAGTTATGAGTTTGGTCTTCAATTAAAACAATGTGGAATAGTTTCACAGCTCACGCCACCTGGAACACCACAACATTATGGTGTGTCCGAACATCGTAACCGCACTTTATTGGATATGGTGCGATCTATGATGTCTCTTATTGATTTACCAATATTGTTTTGGGGTTATGCATTAGAGACAGTTGCATTCACATTAAAGAGGGCACCATCTAAATCCGTTGAGACGACAACATATGAACTGTGGTTTATCAAGAAACCCAAGTTATCATTTCTTAAAGTTTGGGGCTGCGATGCTTATGTAAAAAAGTTTCATCCTGATAAGCTCGAACCCAAATCGGAGAAGTGCGTCTTCATAGAATACCCAAAGGAAATAGTTGGGTACACCTTCTATCACAGATCTGAAGGCAAGATATTCGTTGCTAAAAATGGATCCTTTCTAGAGAAGGAGTTTCTCTCGAAATAAGTGAGTGGGAGGAAAGTAGAGCTTGATAAGGTAATTTGTACCTTCTCCCGAATTGGAAAGTAGTTCATCACGGAAATCAGTTCCAGTGATTCCTACCCCAATTAGTGAAGAAGCTAATGATGATGATCATGAAACTTTAGATCAAGTTACTACAAAACCTCGTAGGTCTTCCAAAGTACAGTCCGCACCAGAGTAGTACGGTAATACTGTTCTGGAAGTCATGTTACTAGACCATGATGAACCTACGAACTATGAGGAAGCGATGATGAGCCCAGATTCCGCGAAATGGCTTGAGGCCATAAAATCTGAGATATGATCCATGTATGAGAACAAAGTATGGACTTTGATTGACTTGCTCGATGATCAGCAAGCCATGTTAAATAAATGGATCTTCAAGAGGAAGACGGACACTGATAGTAGTGTTACTATCCACTAAGCTCGACTTGTTGCAAAAGGTTTTCAACAAGTTCAAGGGGTTGAATACGATGAGATTTTCTCACTCGTATCGATGCTAAGTCTGTCCGAATCATGTTAGCAATCGCCGGATTTTATGAAATCTGGCAAATGGATAAACAAAACTGCATTCCTTAATGGAGTTATTAAAGAAGAGTTGTATGTGATGCAACCAAGAGGTTTTGTCGATCCTAAAGGTGTTAACAAAATGTGCATCTATGGACTAGTGCAAGCATCTCGGAGTTGGAATATACGCTTTGATAAGTTGATCAAAGCATATAGTTTTATACAGACTTGCGGTGAAGCCTATATTTACAAGAAAGTGAGTGGGAGCACTACAACATTTCTGATAAGTATATGTGAATGACATGTTGTTGATCGGAAGTAATGTAGAATTATTCTGCAAAGCATAAAGGAGTATTTGAAAGGAGTTTTTCGAAGAAAGACCTCAGTAAAGCTACTTACATATTGAGCATCAAGATCTATTGAGATAGATCAAGACGCTTGATAAGATTTTCAATGAGTACATACCTTGACAAGATTTTGAAGTAGTTCAAAATGGAATAGTCAAAGAAAGAGTTCTTGCCTGTGTTGCAAAGGTATGAAATTGAGTAAGACTCAAATCCCGACCACAGCAGAAAATAGAGAGAGAATGAAAAGTCATTCCCTATGCCTCAGTCATAGGTTCTATAAAGTATGCTATGCTATGTACCAGACCTATTGTATACCTTGCTCTGTATTTGACAAGGGAGTACAATAGTGATCTAGGAGTAGATCACTGGACATTGGTCAAGAATATCCTTAGTGAGGACTAAGGAAATATTTCTCGATTATGGAGGTGATAAAAGAGCCCGTCGTAAAAGTTACCTCGGTGCAAGTTTTCACACCGATCCAGATGACTCTAAGTCTCAATCTGGATACATATTGAAAGTGGGAGCGATTAGCTAGAGTAGCTCCGTGCAGAGCATTGTAGACATAGAATATTTGCAAAATACATACGGCTCTGAATGTGACAGACCCGTTGACTAAGCTTCTCTCACGAGCAAAACATGATCACACATTAGTACTCTTTGGTGTTAATCACATAGCGATGTGAACTAGATTATTGACTCTAGTAAACCCTTTGGGTGTTGGTCACATGATGATGTGAACTATGGGTGTTAATCATATACAGATATGAATATTGGTGTTAAATCACATGGCAATGTGAACTAGATTATTGACTCTAGTGCAAGTGGGAGACTGAAGGAAATATGCCCTAGAGGCAATAATAAAGTTATTATTTATTTTCTTATTTCATGATAAATGTTTATTATTCATGCTAGAATTGTATTAACCGAAACATAATACATGTGTGAATACATAGACAAACATAGTGTCACTAGTATGCCTCTACTTGACTAGCTCGTTTATCAGAGATGGTTATGTTTCCTAGCCATGGACAAAAGATTTGTCATTTGATTAACGGGATCACATCATTAGGAGAATGATGTGATTGACTTGACCCATTCCGTTAGCTTAGCACTTGATCGTTTAGTATGTTGCTATTGCTTTCTTCATGACTTATACATGTTCCTATAACTATGAGATTATGCAACTCCCGTTTACCGGAGGAACACTTTGGGTACTACCAAACGTCACAACGTAACTGGGTGATTATAAAGGAGTACTACAGGTGTCTCCGAAGGTACATGTTGAGTTGGCGTATTTCGAGATTAGGTTTTGTCACTCCGATTGTCGGAGAGGTATCTCTGGGCCCTCTCGGTAATGCACATCATTATAAGCCTTGCAAGCAATGTGACCAATGAGTTGGTTACGGGATGATGCATTACAGAACGAGTAAAGAGACTTGCCGGTGATGAGATTGAACTAGGTATTGGATACCGACGATCGAATCTCGGGCAAGTAACATACCGATGACAAAGAGAACAACGTATATTTTTATGCGATTTAACCGATAAAGATCTTCGTAGAATATGTAGGAGCCAATATGGGCATCCAGGTCCCGCTATTGGTTATTGACTGAGAATAGTTCTAGGTCATGTCTACATAGTTCTCGAACCCGTAGGATCCGCATGCTTAAGGTTTCGATGACAGTTATATTATGAGTTTATGAGTTTTGATGTACCGAAGGAGTTCGGAGTCCCGGATGAGATCGGGGACATGACGAGGAGTCTCAAAATGGTCGAGACGTAAAGATCGATATATTGGACAACTATATTCGGAGTTCGGAAAGGTTCCGAGTGATTCGGGTATTTTTCGAAGTACCGGAGAGTTACGGGAATTCGCCGGGGAGAAGTATTGGGCCTTATTGGGCCCTGCGGGAAAGAGAGAGGGGCTGCCTAGGGCAGGC
>NC_041385.1:255554275-255569018 GCF_002162155.2 Triticum dicoccoides
CCGAATTGGACTAAGGGGAGGGGCCGCACCCCCTCCTTCCTTCCCTTCTCTTTTCCCCTTCCTTGTCTCCTACTCCTAATACATGGAAGGACTCCTAGTTGGACTAGGAAAGGGGGAATCCTACTCCCGGTGGGAGTAGGACTCCCCTAGGGCGCGCCATAGAAGAGGGCCGGCCCTCCCCTCCTCCACTCCTTTATATATGGGGGTAGGGGGCACCCCATAGACACACAAGTTAATCTACGGATCGTTCCTTAGCCGTGTGCGGTGCCCCCTTTCACCATATTCCACCTCGGTCATATCGTCGCGGAGTTTAGGCGAAGCCCTGCGCCGGTAGAACATCATCATCGTCACCACGCCGTCGTGCTGACGGAACTCATCTCCGGAGCCTTTGCTGGATCGGAGGGCCGGAGATCGTCATCGAGCTGAACGTGTGCTGAACTCGGAGGCTCCGTACGTTCGGTGCTTGGATCGGTCGGATCGTGAAGACGTACGACTACATCAACCGCCTTGTGCTTACGCTTCCGCTTACGGTCTACGAGGGTACGTGGACGAACACTCTCCCCTCTCGTTGCTATATCATCACCATGATCTTGCGTGTGCGTAGGAATTTTTTTGAAATTACTACGTTCCCCAACACAAGTAACATACCGATGACAAAAGGAACAACGTATGTTGTTATGCGGTTTGACCGATAAAGATCTTTGTAGAATATGTGGGAGCCAATATGAGCATCCAGGTTCCGCTATTGGTTATTGACCGAAGACGTGTCTCGGTCATGTCTACATAGTTCTCGAACCCGTAGGGTCCGCACGCTTAAAGTTCGGTGACGATTTATATTATGAGTTATGTGTTTTGATGTACCGAAGGTAGTTCGGAGTCCCGGATGAGATCGGGGACATGACGAGGAGTCTCGAAATGGTCGAGACGTAAAGATCGATATATTGGATGACTATATTCGGAAATCGGAAAGGTTCCAGGTGATTCGGGTATTTTTCAGAGTACCGGGGAGATACGGGAATACGGGAAAGAAGTATTGGGCCTCATGGGCCAAGTGGTGGAAGAGAGGAGGCAGGGCAAGGCAGGGCGCGCGGCCCCCCTAGCCCAAACCGAATTGGACTAGGGGGCGGCCCCCCTTTCCTTTCTCTCCTCCCTCTCCTTCCTTCTTCCCTCCTTCCCTTTGGTGGACTCCTACTAGGACTTGGAGTCCTAGTAGGACTCCACACTTGGCGCGCCCATAGGGGCCGGCCGGCCTCCCCTCCTCTCCTCCTTTATATATGGGGGCAGGGGGCACCTCTAGACACACAAGTTGATCTATTGATCTCTCCCAGCCGTGTGCGGTGCCCCCCTCCACCATATTCCACCTGGGTAATATCGTAGCGGTGCTTAGGCGAAGCCCTGTGTCGGTAGCATCGTCGACACCGTCATCACGTCGTCGTGCCGACGGAACTCTCCCGCAAAGCTCTGCTGGATCGGAGTTCATGGTACGTCATCGAGCTGAACGTGTGCTGAACTCGGAGGTGTCGTACATTCGGTACTTGGATCGGTTGGATCGTGAAGACGTACGACTACATCAACCGCATTGTGCTACGCTTCCGCTTTCGATCTACGAGGGTACATGGACAACACTCTCCCCTTTCGTTGCTATGCATCACCATGATCTTGTGTGTGCATAGGAGAATTTTTGAAATTACTACGTTCCCCAAGAGTGGCATCCGAGCCAGGTTTATGTGTAGATGTTATATGCACGAGTAGAAAACAAGTGAGTTGTGGGCGATACAAGTCATACTGCTTATCGGCATGTCATACTTTGGTTCGGTGGTATTGTTGGATGAAGCGGCCTGGACCGTCATTACGCGTACGCTTACGCGAGACTGGTTCTATCGATGTGCTTTGCACACAGGTGGCTGGCGGGTGTCAGTTTCTCCAACTTTAGTTGAATCGAGTGTGGCTACGCCCAGTCCTTGTTGAAGGTTAAAACAACACTAACTTTACGAAATATCGTTGTGGTTTTGATGCGAAGGTAAGAACGGTTCTTGCTCAGCCCGTAACAGCCACGTAAAACTTGCAACAACAAAGTAGAGGACATCTAACTTGTTTTTGTAGGGCATGTTGTGATGTGATATGGTCAAGACGTGATGAGATGTAAGTGGTTGTATGAGATGATCATGTTTTGTTGAAGTTATCGGCAACTGGAAGAAGCCTTATGGTTATCTCTTTATTGCATAAGATGCAAGCGCCAAATATTTGCTTTACTTTATCGCTATGCGATAGCAATAATTGCAAGAGCAATAGTTGGCGAGACAACCATGTGACGACACATTGATATAGATCAAGATAACGGAGATCATGGTGTCATGCCGGTGACGATGGAGATCATGACGACGCTTTGGAGATGGAGATCAAAGGCACAAGATGATGATGACCATATCATGTCACATATTTTGATTGCATGTGATGTTTATCTTTTATACATCTTATTTTGCTTAGTTCGGCGGTAGCTTTATAAGATGATCTCTCACTAAATTTCAAGGTAAAACTGTTCTTCCTGAGTATGCACTGTTGCCAAAGTTCGTCGTGCCGAGACACCACGTGATGATCGGGTGTGATAAGCTCAACGTTCACCTACAACGGGTGCAAGCCAGTTCTGCACACGCAGAAATACTCGGGTTAAACTTGACGAGCCTAGCATATGCAGATATGGCCTCGGAACACTGGAGACCGAAAGGTCGAACGTAAATCATATAGTAGATATGATCAACATAGTGATGTTCATCATTGAAAACTACTCCATCTCACGTGATGATTGGACATGGTTTAGTTGATATGGATCACGTGATCACTTAGATGATTAGAGGGATGTCTATCTAAGTGGGAGTTCTTAAGTAATATGATTAATTGAACTTTAATTTATCATGAACTTAGTCCTGATAGCATTTTGCAAATAATGTTGTAGATCAATAGCTCGTGTTGTTGCTTCCCTATGTTTTTATATGTGTTCCTAGAGAAAACTAAGTTGAAAGATGATAGTAGCAATGATACGGACTGGGTCCATGATCTGAGGTTTATCCTCTTTGCTGCACAGAAGAATTATGTCCTTGATGCACCGCTAGGTGACAGACCTATTGCAGGAGCACATGCAGACGCTATGAACGTTTTGCTAGATCAATATAATGACTACTTGATAGTTTAGTGCACCATGCTTAACGGCTTAGAATCGGGACTTCAAAGACGTTTTGAACGTCATGGACCATATGAGATGTTCCAGGAGTTGAAGTTAATATTTCAAGCAAATACCCGAGTTGAGAGATATAAAGTCTCCAGCAAGTTCTATAGCTAAAAGATGGAGGAGAATTGCTCAACTAGTGAGCATGTGCTCAGATTGTCTGGGTACTACAATCGCTTGAATCAAGTGGGAGTTAATCTTCCAGATAAGATAGTGATTTACAGAGTTCTCTAGTCACCATCACCAGGTTACTAGAACTTCGTGATGAACTATAGTATGCAAGGGCTGACGAAAACAATTTCCGAGCTCTTCGTGATGTTGAAATCAACGAAGGTAGAAATCAAGAAAGAGCATCAAGTGTTGATGATTGACAAGACCACTAGTTTCAAGAAAAGGGCAAAGGGAAAGAAAGGGAACTTCATGTAGAATGGCAAGCAAGTTGTCACTTCCGTGAAGAAGCCCAAAGCTAGACTAAAGCCTGAAACTGAGTGCTTCTACTGCAAAGGAAATGGTCACTGGAAGCGGAAATGCTCTGAATATTTGGTGGATAAGAAGGATGGCAAAGTGAACAAGGGTATATTTGATATACAGGTTATTGATGTGTGCCTTACTAGTGTTTATAGTAGCTCCTGAGTATTTGATACTTGTTCGGTTGCTAAAAATTAGTAACTCGAAACATGAGTTACAGAATAAACAGAGACTAGTTGAGGGTGAAGTGACGATGTGTGTTGGAAGTGGTTCCAAGATTGATATGATCATCATCGCACACTCCCTTTCGGGATTAGTGTTAAACCTAAATAAATGTTATTTGGCGTTTGCGTTGAGCATGAATATGATTTGATCATGTTTATTGCAATACAGTTATTCATTTAAAGTCAGAGAATAATTGTTGTTCTGTTTACATGAATAAAACCTTCGATGGTCATACACCCAATGAAAATAGTTTGTTGGATCTCGATCGTAGTGATACACATATTCATAATATTGATGCCAAAAGATGCAAAGTTGATAATGATAGTGCAACTTATTTGTGGCACTGCAGTTTGGGTCATATCGGTGTAAAGCGCATGAAGAAACTCCATAAAGATGGACTTTTGGAATCACTTGGTTATGAATCATTTGATTCTTGCGAACCGCGCCTTTTGGGCAAGATGACTAAAACTCCGTTCTCCGGAACAATGGAACGAGCTACTGACTTGTTGGAAATAATACATACCGATGTATGCGATCCAATGAGTGTTGATGCTCATGGCGGGTATCGTTATTTTTTGACCTTCACGGATGATTTGAGCAGATATGAGTATATCTACTTAATGAAGCACAAGTCTGAAACATTTGAAAAGTTCAAAGAATTTCATAGTGAAGTGGAGAATCATCGTAACAAGAAAATAAAGTTTCTACAATCTGATCGTAGAGGAGAATATTTGAGTTACGAGTTTGGCCTTCATTTAAAAACAATGTGGAATAGTTTCACAGCTCACGCCACATGGAACACCACAGCGTAATGGTGTGTCCGAACGTCGTAACCGCACTTTATTGGATATGGTGCGATCTATGATGTATCTTACCGATTTACCACTATTGTTTTGGGGTTATGCATTAGAGACAGCTGCATTCACTTTAAATAGGGCACCATCAAAATCCGTTGAGACGACGCCTTATGAACTGTGGTTTGGCAAGAAACCAAAGTTGTCGCTTCTTAAAGTTTGGGGTTGCGATGCTTATGTGAAAAAGTTTCAACTTGATAAGCTCGAACCCAAATCTGAGAAGTACGTCTTCATAGAATACCCAAAGGAAACTGTTGGGTACACCTTCTATCACAGATCCGAAGGCAAGATATTGGTTGCTAAGATGGATCCTTTCTAGAGAAGGAGTTTCTCTTGAAAGAAGTGAGTGGGAGGAAAGTAGAAACTTGATGAGGTAATTGTACCTTCTCTCAAATTGGAAAGTAGTTCATCATAGAAATCAGTTCCAGTGATTCCTACACCAATTTGTGAGGAAGCTAATGATGATGATCATGAAACTTCAAATTAAGTTACTACAGAACCTCGTAGGTCTTCCAAAGTACAGTCCGCACCAGAGTGATACGGTAATCCTAGTCTGGAAGTCATGTTACTAGACCATGATGAACCTACGAACTATGAGGAAGCGATGATGAGCCCAGATTCTGTGAAATGGCTTGAAGGCCATGAAATCTGAGATGGGATCCATGTATGAGAACAAAGTGTGGACTTTGGTGGACTTGCACGATGATCGGCAAGCCATAGAAAATAAATGGATCCTCAAGAGGAAGACAAACGCGGATAGTAGTGTTACTATCTACAAAGCTCGACTTGTCGCAAAAAGATTTTCGACAAGTTCAAGGTGTTGAATACGATGAGATTTTCTCACTCGTATCGATGCTTAAGTCTGTCCGAATCATGTTAGCAATTGCCACATTTTATGAAATCTGGCAAATGGATGTCAAAACTGCATTCCTTAATGAATTTATTAAAGAAGAGTTGTATATGATGCAACCAGAAGGCTTTGTCAATCCTAAAGGTGCTAACAAAATGTGCAAGCTCCAGCGATCCATTTATGGACTGGTGCAAGCATCTCGGAGTTGGAATAAACGCTTTGATAGTGTGATCAAAGCATATGGTTTTATACAGACTTTTGGAGAAGCCTGTATTTACAAAAAAGTGGGTGGGAGCTCTGAAGCATTTCTAAAACTATATGTAGATGACATTGTTGATTGGAAATGATATAGAAATTCTGGATAGCATAAAAGGATACTTGAATAAGAGTTTTTCAAAGAAAGACCTCGGTGAAGCTGCTTACACATTGAGCATCAAGATCTGTAGAGATAGATCAAGACACTTGATAAGATTTTTCAATGAGTACATACCTTGATAAGATTTTGAAGTAGTTCAAAATGGAACAGTCAAAGAAGGAGTTCTTGCCTGTGTTGCAAGGTGTGAACTTGAGTAAGACTCAAAACCCGACCATGGCAGAAAATAGAAAGAGAATGAAAAGTCATTCCCTATGCCTCAGTCATAGGTTCTATAAAGTATGCTATGTTGTGTACCAGACCTATTGTATACCTTGCTCTGAGTTTGGCAAGGGAATACAATTTTGATCTAAGAGTAGGTCACTGGATAGCGGTCAAGAATATCCTTAGTAAGGACTAAGGAAATGTTTCTCGATTATGGAGGTGATAAAAGAGTTCGTCGTAAAGAGTTACATTGGTGAAAGCTTTTACACCAATCCAGATGACTCTAAGTCTCAATCTGGATACATATTGAAAGTGGGAGCAATTAGCTAGAGTAGCTCCGTGCAGAGCATTGTAGACATAGAATATTTTGCAAAATACATATGACTCTAAATGTGACAGACCCGTTGACTAAACTCTCTCATGAGCAAAACATGATCACACCTTAGTACTCTTTGGGTGTTAGTCACATAGCGATGTGAACTAGATTATTGACTCTAGTAAACCCTTTTGGTGTAGGTCACATGACGATGTGAACTATGGATGTTAATCACATACAGATGTGAATATTGGTGTTAAATCACATGATGATGTGAACCAGATTATTGACTCTAGTGCAAGTGGGAGACTGAAGGAAATATGCCCTAGAGGCAATAATAAAGTTATTATTTATTTCCCTATTTCATGATAAATGTTTATTATTCATGCTAGAATTGTATTAACCGGAAACATAATACATGTGTGAATACGTAGACAAACATATTGTCACTAGTATGCCTCTACTTGACTAGCTCATTGATCAAAGATGGTTGAGTTTCCTAACCATAGATATGAGTTATCATTTGATCAATGGGATCACATCATTAGAAGAATGATGTGATTGACTTGACCTATTCCGTTAGCTTAGCACTTGATCGTTTAGTATGTTGCTATTGCTTTCTTCATGACTTATACATGTTCCTATGACTATGAGATTATGCAACTCCCGTCTACCGGAGGAACACTTTGTGTGCTACCAAACGTCACAACGTAACTGGGTGATTATAAAGGTGCTCTACAGGTGTCTTCGAAGGTACTTGTTGAGTTGGCGTATTTCGAGATTAGGATTTGTCACTTCGATTGTCGGAGAGGTATCTCTGGGCCCTCTCGGTAATGCACATCACTATAAGCCTTGCAAGCAATGTGACTAATGAGTTAGTTACAGGATGATGCATTATGGAACGAGTAAAGAGACTTGCCGGTGACGAGATTGAACTAGGTATTAAGATTGAAAGTGCTAGTATCGACTAGAGGGGGGTGAATAGGCGATTTTTAGGAAAGTCTTCAAAACTTGGAAGTTTCGAAGACAAACAACAGAAACAACCTAATTGATATGCAACGGAAGATAAACTACCCTAAACAAGCCATAGTCAAGCATGTCATGATGTGAAAGTACAGGACTAATAGCAGTTAGGTAGTAAGGATCAAGATGGAAGATAGTATGAAGCCAATCAACAATAGTAGTCAAGCAATGAAGTCAAATAGATAAACAGATAAGCAATGACTTCATGAAGACAAACTTAAGTAAGGTTGGAAGGGATAGAACCAGTTGCTTGTTGAAGACACAGGATTTGTTGGACGAGTTCCAGTTGCTGTGACAACTGTACGTCTGGTTAGGGAGGCTGAGATTTAACTCAGAAGACCGTGTCTTCACCTTATTCCCCTTGAGCTAAGGACACCCATTCCTCGCCCAATCACTCTGGTAAGTCTTCAAGGGAGACTTCCAAACCTTCACAGACTTCGTTCACCGGCAATCCACAATGACTCTTGGATGCTCAGAACGCGACGCCTAACCGGCTGGAGGATTCACAGTCCTCAAGTGTAATAAGCCTTTAGGTCACACAGACAGAAAGACTTCAGTGATGCCTAACACTCTTTGGCTCTGGGTGTTTGGGCTTTATCCTCGCAAGGATTTCTCTCTCTCAAATGCTTCGAGGTGGGTTGCTCTCAAACGACAAAAGCCGTGCACAAACTCTGAGCAGCCACCAATTTATGGTGTAGGGGGTGGGCTATTTATAGCCACTAGGCAACCCGACCTGATTTGTCCAAAATGACCCTGGGTCACTAAGGAACTGACACGTGTTCCAACGGTCAGATTTCAAACACACGCGGCAACTTTACTTGGGCTACAAGCAAAGCTGACTCATCCAGCTCTGGATAAGATTTGCTCTCATTGTCTTCGCTCGAAGACATAGGATTTGAGTTGAGCATCACTTCAGTCACTATGACTTAGTTCACTTGGACCCCACTTAACAGTACGGTGGTTCCTATGACTCAACAAAGAAGAAAAGGAAACAACGAAAACACACAGTCTTCGCGCTCCAAAGTCTTCACGCAATGTCTTCTCGTGTCATAGTCTTCAATATGAATATCTTCTCAAACCACCATTGTCTTCAATGTCTTCATACATTTTTAGGGGTCATCTCCGGTAGGTAAACCGAATCAATGAGGGACACTACCTGCGTTATCCTGCAATTCTCACAAACGCATCAGTCCCTCAACCAACTTTGTCGTCAATACTCCAAAACCAACTAGGGGTGGCACTAGATGCACTTACAATCTCCCCCTTTTTGGTGATTGATGACAAACAGGTTGAAGTTTTCAACGGGGATAAAGTATGTGAAATTGTAGGGATAGGAAATTGTCTTCATAAGTTGCAAGGGCTCCCCCTGAAGATGTGCATATAAGTAATTTGCTTTTGGAATGCAAATGCACATGGCAGGTTGTACTTGTGGAGATCCACTTTAACTTATGAAGATAATTCATCATGCATGAAATAATATAACAAGTAGAATGACATGCATAATGAAAAATGGACGTCTGCAGAATGATCTAAGTGCGGAAGTTATCATCGCACATGCGGAATTTATCATCGCAAAGCAAATAAGTAGCAGAAGTAGCAGACGACCATCAAGTTTAGGTGTTACAACTCAAAGAACCAAATGTTTCAAAACGCAAGAGTTGTAAGCACGCAGAAAAATATAATGCAACCGCCCATATGAACCCGCTTGAAGACTATCAACTCATACGCTTCTCCCCCTTTTGTCAGTAATGACCAAAAAGGTTTGAAGACATAGAGCATCTACTCGTCATGAGTAGGTGAAGCAGCAGGGTTGTCGTTGTTGGTTGGCGGTGCAGACGAACTTGGTGCAGTGTCAATGCGCGCAGTTGTAGTTGGAGGTGGTGAAGTAGCGTCATCTTCATCATCGATCACTCTGGCATTAACTGTTGCCGCGGAAGAGGAATATTCAGAGTCTTCAAGAGAAGGAGTTCGACGCAGGGTAGCAGTCCTTGGAGGAGTGGAGTCGAACTGGAATCTTTCATTGAAGCCATCATCTTGAAGATCAGCTTCAGCACTAAGGAGGGTCAAACTCTTCCATGATCTTCGGCAAGTTTCATGAGCAACAAAGGCATTCTTGGTGGCAAGGTTGTGAATGCGATTGACATCCACCAAGAGGCTCTGAACATTTGGCGCTTGAGCCAGAAATGATGCTTATCCTGTTTCTGATGAAGAGCCACAAGAAGCTCTCGGTCATTAAGAACACGAGAACGCTTCTGAGGCCTTTGCGCAATGGTGCTTTCAGTGGCTTCAGTTGGCGCTCTGTGAGGCAAACGAGTGTTACCAGCAAGTGGATAGAATCTTGTTGCTGCTTGAACACCTTCAATAGGCTGAGTGAAGCTTTGGTTCTCAATGTTCTGGAGACAAAGCGGCGTCTTGGCAGGGTCAGAGTATATAGCATCAACTGACATATCAACCTCTGGCAGAAAGATTATATGATTGCAAGCAGAGGGCTGATAATTGACAGATGAGTGGCGATTGATGAGGCGCATGACCCATGGAGCATAAAACTTCAGACCAAATAGGTCAGAGCCGGAAGCAGCAAGTTGCCTAATGAAGAATTCTTGCGTGTTGAAGCTGATGCCATTAAGAATATAGAAGACCAAAGTCTTCATGGCTCCTTCAAGCTTGGCCGATGATGAGTGTCCCTTGACTGGCCATAGAGTTTGCCTGATGATATGATATATGGTGCGAGGCAGATACTCAAGGTCTTCAACAAAGAAATTTGTGGGATACTCAGCGTCAGATGGCAAAGGCTTCATCATGCTCAGCATCTGGCTCATATTGGGTTCTGGCTTATGAAAGATGCTCTCCACAGCATTGCGGTGTAGCTGACAGTTAGGCTCATACAGTTCTCCAGGAGTGGCTAGCCCAGTAAGCTCGATGATATCCATAGCTTTGGCTTCATGATGAACATTTCCAGTCATCCACTCGAGAACCCAAGTCTTGATGTCTCTGTAGTAGCCGCGAATGTGCAGAGTGGCATAGAATTGAAGCAATAGCTCTTCATTCCAATGTTCTTTGTCTGTCACAAAATGGAGCAGACCAGCATCACGAAAGCAATCAAGTGCTTCTTCCAAGCACGGCAGTCCAGCAATAGCTTCAGTGTCGAGGCGCATATGAGGGAAAATGTGCCCTTGATCATATAGCACGCATGAGTAATAACTTCTCTGTTGATAGCTCCAGAACCGATCTGATGAAATCCTTGGCTTGGAGTAGGGGTTCTTGGCGCTGTCAAAGAAGGTATTGTGGCTCTTGAAGCCATTAGCATTGAAGGACCTGGGGGAGTTGGCAGTACCTGGAAACCTTGGCAATCTGGGCTTTGGCTTCTGAACCTGAGGCCTATGCTCAACATGATAGTCAAATTGGGGTCCTGAGGCAGAGGGCGGAGGCACCAGAATGGGCCATCGGACAGTGACAAGCTGACCGTGATCGTATGCTTGCTCAATAGTGTGAGGCCTTGGTGGCGGAACAGGAGCAGGGGCAACATCAGAGGAGTCAGGCTGCACAATAGGTGTTTCAGGTGCAGTTGTCATGTTGGCTTCTGGTGCAACATCTTCATGGGCTTCAGGTGCAGCATCCTCATTGACTTCAGGGGCAACATTCTCATTGACTTCAGATTCAGTGGACACATTTGCTTCAGGCACAGTGGCCTCATTGGTTTCAGGCACATTGGTTGGTGCAGGCTCCACATTAGCATCAGCCATGACTACGTCACTGGCTTCATTGGTGTTGGTGGTGGCAGCCTCAACATTGTCAACCTCCTCTTGACGAACAGGAGGGTCGGGCACAGGCACGTTCAAATCATGAATTGCTTCTTCTTCAATCGCTGGGGGAGTTGGTACACGTACTTCTTCTTCTTCAATAGCTGGGGGAGTTGGTACACGAACTTCTTCTTCATTTTCTTCGGCTGATGCAGCCGGAATGTCTTCAGCAGCATGTGCTTCAGACTCGGAGACGTTCACTGTTGGAGCTGGTTCAGAAAATACTTGGCGTGCAACAGGTGAACGTTGCACTTCTCCTTCAGGAACGCTCGACAGAGGGACTTCAGACCTTTGTCCTCGTCGAAGCCTGCGAAGCGCTGGCTTCAAGTTGGGAGATGGAGTTGGGTGAGCCTAAAAGTCTTCATCCTCTTCTTGCACTGGGGGAGTAGCTTGTTGTTGTTGTTGGGGAGTACAGGGGGAGTCTTGTTGTTGTTGTGGGTGATCAGCCCACGAAGCATCCTGAGCACTTGGCGTCAATGGACGACCAATGCTGATGAGTTCGCTGTTCGTACGAACATGCGATGATACCACTTGATGTTCGATCTGAGGAAGAACTTCATCATTTACATTGTCATCTTGACCAATGTCTTCAGCAGCGTTGGGTTGAGCTGCTGGAATATCTTCAGACTCATGAGCCTTTGTGGTAGCAGGCTCATGGACAACCATTCTTCATTCTTGATGTACTGATACTGGGCGAACCACGAAAATGGGTTCAGTGACTAAAGGCTCTATGGAAGCATCCCTAGTCTTCTTGGTCTTGCGCTTCTTCTTGGAGGGAGCGGCATCAGAAGCTTCAGTATGCTTTCTCTTTCTTGCATCAGCCTCGGCAGCCCTCGTCTTCTTCTGTTCTGAAGCGGTTGAGGTGACCTTTGGCTTCGAGCCAGTCATACTGCTCGGGAAGATAATGCGAGGGGGTTCTTGGCTTGAAGGTTCAGGTTGATCAGCAGGGCGCTTGTTCTTCCTTTTTGCAGCCATCCTGGGGTCAATGCCAGGATGACCAAGTGACTTGCGCTTCTCAGCCTCATTGTAGGCAAGCACACACTTATCAGCCAAAAGCTTCATGCGTTCTCGAGATCCCTAAGCTTCTTGGCGTTTCTTCAGAAAAGCTTCTTTAAGCTCATGTAGCATGACCTTGAAGTTGCGGACGTCTTGAACACTCAGATTGGCCACATGCTTCTTGAATTGAGCCTTCTCAAAGTCAATCTTGTTCTTGAGCTCAATGATGCGCTGAGCGAGAGCTAGCTCAGAAGCAATGGCACCATTAAGGGCGACGCTGAGGCCAATGGGAAGCTGTAAGTCTTCCAAGCTGACGTTGGGGGTGTCGAACCATTCATCAATGAAATTGTGAATGATGGCCACATCAAATAGAGGCAGGTTGCTGAAGATTTCTGCTTCTTCTTTGCTCTTTATCAGCTGCTCAAGAGCATCATCAGCAAGATCTTCATCACTTGATAGATCAATGGGTTCGTCACGCAGAATTGTGGCAGGAGTCAAGGCTCTTTGTTCAGATGGTCTAACAAGCTGCTTCTTCTTCTCTGTTCTCTTGGAGACACGGGACAGATCTTTAGATTGCACACTGGCTTCAGGAGGTGCAGTGGCCAGTGGCTTCGCATGTGAAGTCTTTGGAGGTGCAGCTGAGGTTGAAGCCCTAGACTTCTTTTGCTTCTGTGGCTTTGGAGGAGGAGCAGGGGCTTCATCAGAGTCAGCACCATTGTCAGAATGATCTACTCTGGCGCCTTGGACCATGATGTAAGTGATGAGGCCGTCAAGGTTGGCGTAGGGGCCAATGACATTGGGATTAGCTTCACGGGAGCCATCAGCACGGGGAGCAGAGGGACCTGGGTTAAAGTCCAAACCCAAGGACTTCTTGTTCTTCTTGGCCGAAGCCACAGCAAATTGGTAGTTGCGCTTGAAGAGCGAATCGTCACGACACCAGAGTAGTGAAGTGGGATCTGCGTTCACTGGCTGTGGCCCACGGACCATGCAAGGATAGAAGCCTTGTTCAATGGCTTCAGCTCGGCTCTTGGGTCGAAGGCCTCGATAGAGGATATCACCCCAAGGTCTCTTGATGGCATTCTTCTCTGCATATTCCTTTGTGACAAACTTGTACTTGAACCACTCCTCAGCCCAATAGCATCGAATCCATTGGATTCGCGTCTTTCTCTGATGATAGTTCTCTTCAGGATCTGTCTTGGACATTTCTGCCAAATCATCAGGCAGATCTTTAGATGTTCCTTCTCTGCGCTATCTGCCACCCTTCCTTGCTGATTTTTCTGTTGCCATGAACTTCAAGCTGAAAGGCTTCAATACGTTCAAAGGCTTCAGAGATTTGCGCTTGCTGGTCAAGCAGGAACTGGCTTCAGGAGAATTTATATGATGTTGTAAGTATTCTGCAAACGAATGCAGACTATGAGAACCAATGGATTCTCCCACGGACATGTACCTATGACAGCATTAGAGATGCGAGGGAAGGGGAAGAGGTCATATGCATTCTCAGAAGATTTTGAAGATAAATCAGTTTGAAGACATTGACCTCATGATGCGAAGACATTCACTTATATAGGTGAGTTGGTTCCAGATTTGTACCAATCCGTGAATAAGTACAAGTGAGGAATCAAACTAGAAGAAATCTAAGTGAATCGACTAAGCAGTATGAGATGCAGACGGAATAGATCTAGCTTTGGATAGACAGAAACTACTTTCGGTAAACAGGATGAATCTTGAAGATCAAAAAGGTGGTAAAAATAGAGTTATAATTACCGCACGAAGAACTGCTAGATGGAGAAGAATAGGAGACCGAGCAGTTCAGCCCACCGTGCCCTAACTTGGCGACGGAGGACACCTACGGCGACGGCGGAGAGGATGATGTCCGCGGCCGACGTGAGGACGGCGTCGGAGAAGTCGCGGCAGCTAAGCGCTTCGTCGCCGGCGTCGCCGGCGTCGTCGCGAGCTAGCGGTGGCGCTAGGGTTTTGACGGAGGTGGAGAGGTGGGAGAAGGATTTCTTTACCGCAGGGGGACAAGTATTTATAAGTAGGTGAGAGACACATCGCAATTATGCTGGTGCCCCTGGCGGTTCATATCTGAGGGGTACGTGGCAAGCATGCAACACACTCAGGGTTGTCCCACGTTCCCACGCTCGCCAGGCATGTCGGAGAGTTGTTCCGGCTTCTCTGGATTTCAACAGTAAAGATAAGCCAGATTTAATGTTTGTCTCTTTGCCTTCTGCTAACTAGGATGCAGAGAAGACATTCGACAGTTTCAATAGAATGCATATGATTTGGACAGATAGAGTTTGAGATAGTAAGCATAGAGAGGTTAGGGTCCGATCACATTCACTTAGTTCAAAAGATCCAATCTTGAAGACATAGCTATAAGTGAATGCTGTAGAGGACAGAACACTAGTATG
>NC_041385.1:255569537-255613316 GCF_002162155.2 Triticum dicoccoides
CAAAAAGCAATCAAATCATCATAGTGCAGAAAGTCATGAAGACAAATTGAAACTAAAGACAAACCAAATGCGAAGTCATTTCAATATAACGCCTCGAGTGAAACACTTCAAACAAGAAAATTTGGTGGTGGTGTTACCCACCGTATAGG
This sequence comes from Triticum dicoccoides, assembly GCF_002162155.2. Taxonomy (NCBI): domain Eukaryota; kingdom Viridiplantae; phylum Streptophyta; class Magnoliopsida; order Poales; family Poaceae; genus Triticum; species Triticum dicoccoides. Next base: position 255,569,687 of record NC_041385.1, read on the forward strand.
AAGTATTAGACCCAGACACGGCGCACAATTATCATGGCGCTCCGAAGTCAAATTCCATGTTAATGTATTCACACTCAGAGTGTAAATATTCATTGATTGAAGATATACCTTACTTTGTGTGTTGCACATCTAAGTCATCAACATGCATAAGTGTTAGGATGTGTGCCTGATCACAGGACATAGAGGATTCTAAGATATTTAACTCACACCGTAACTTGCAAAACCTTTTCTCATCCAAGGGCTTTGTGAAGATATTTGCCAGTTGCTCTTCAGTGTTGACGTGAATGATATCGATATCTTTCTTCATAACATGATCTCTGAGAAAGTGATGACGAATTTCAATGTGCTTTGTCTTCGAGTGTTCGACTGGATTGTTGGCAATCTTGATGGCACTCTCGTTGTCGAAGAAGAGAGGTACTTCATTCAGGTTGATGCCATAATCCTTGAGAGTTTGCTTCATCCATAGAAGCTGAGCACAATAGGATCCAGCAGCAATGTATTCAGATTCAGCAGTTGAGAGTGATACACAGTTCTGCTTCTTCGAAGACCAACAGACAAGTGATCGACCAAGAAAATGGCATGTGCCAGATGTAGACTTGCGATCCACCTTGTCACCAGCATAATCAGCATCCGAGAATCCAACCAAATCGAATCTTGAGCCCTTGGGATACCATAATCCGAGTGTTGGGGTGTAAGCCAAATATCGAAGAATTCGCTTCACAGCTAAGTGATGCGATTCCTTTGGTGCCGCTTGGTACCGAGCACACATGCAAACACTAAGCATAATATCTGGCCTAGATGCACATAAGTAAAGCAAAGAACCAATCATGGAGTGATATACCTTTTGATCGAACTCTTTACCATTGTCGTCGGGACCAAGATGGTATTTAGCTGGCATTGGCGTCGTGTAGCCTTTGCAGTCTTCCATTCCAAACTTCTTCAGACAATCTTTGAGGTATTTCTCTTGAGATATGAAGATGCCATTCCTTTGCTGACGAATTTGAAGACCAAGGAAGAACTTCAGCTCACCCATCATGGACATTTGATATTGCTCTTGCATCATGTACCCAAACTCATCACTGTACTTCTGGTTGGTGCATCCAAAGATTATGTCATCCACATATATTTGGCACACAAAAAGTTCACCATCATATGTCTTCGTGAAGAGAGTGGGATCGAGGGATCCGGGTTTGAAGCCTTTGCTCTTCAGGAAGTCTTTGATTGTATCATACCAGGCACAAGGAGCTTGTTTGAGGCCATACAGTGCCTTGTTTAGCTTGTACACCATATCAGGATGTTTTGGATCTTCAAAGCCAGGTGGTTGAGCGACATATACTTCTTATTCAATCTTGCCATTGAGAAATGCACTCTTTACATCCATTTGATATAGCAAGATATTGTGATGATTAGCGTAGGCTAGCAGTATGTGAATAGCTTCAAGCCTAGCAACAGGAGCAAATGTTTCATCGAAGTTAATTCCTTCAACTTGAGTGTATCCTTGAGCCATAAGACGTGCTTTGTTTCTGACGACTTGACCATGCTCATCTTGCTTGTTTCGATATATCCATTTTGTTCCAATAATGTTATGCTTGCGAGGATCTGGTCCCTTGACCAGTTCCCAGACATTATTCAGCTTGAACTGTTGAAGTTCTTCTTGCATGGCTTGAATCCATTCAGGTTCCATAAAAGCTTCAGCAACTTTCTTGGGTTCTGATATTGACACAAATGAAAAGTGCCCACAGAAGTTTGCTAGCTGTGTTGCTCTTGATCGAGTGAGCGGATCAGGTGCATTGATGCTGTCGATTATCTTCTCTATTTGAACTTCATTTGCAACACGTGGATGAACAGGACGAAGATTTTGCTCTGGCTGATCATTGTCATCATTTGGAGGATTGTCTTCGGTCTGAGCATTGTCTTCAGGTTGATTTGGTGCAGAGATGATAAGTTCCTCTTCAGGCTGAGCTTCAGAGGGCATGATTTCACCAGTTCCCATCAGCTTGATTGCCTCATTTGAAGGAGCTTCATCCAGTGTACTTGGCAGGATCTCTCTCTGTGAACCATTGGTTTCATCAAATTTCACATCCACAGTTTCAACGATCTTGTAGAGATAAAGGTTGAAGACTCTGTAGGAGTGTGAATCCTTTCCATAGCCAAGCATGAAGCCTTCGTGAGCCTTAGGTGCAAATTTTGACTTGTGATGGGGATCCTTGATCCAGCATCTTGCTCCAAATACTCTGAAGTAACTGACATTTGGCTTCTTGTCAGTAAGCATCTCATATGATGTTTTGTTCAGAAGCTTATGAATGTATACACGGTTGATGATATGACATGTTGTATCAATAGCTTCAGGCCAGAACTTTCTTGGTGTCTTGTACTCATCTAGCATAGTTCGAGCCATCTCAATGAGGGTTCTATTTTTGCGCTCAACGATGCCATTTTGCTGAGGTGTGTACGGAGCAGAGAACTCATGAGTGATTCCCATTGTATCCAGATACAGATCAAGTCCAGTGTTTTTGAATTCAGTGCCATTGTCACTTCTGATGTGCTTGATCTTCACACCATAGTTGTTCATAGCTCGATTTGCAAAGCGTCTGAAGACATCTTGCACTTCAGTCTTGTACAGAATTATATGAACCCATGTGTATCTTGAGTAGTCATCAACAATGACGAAGCCATAGAGACATGCAGTTGTTGTGAGGTTGGAGTAGTGAGTAGGTCCAAATAAGTCCATGTGTAAAAGCTCGAAGGGTTGAGATGTTTTCATGATTGTCTTCGAGGGGTGCTTTGCTCTTGTCATCTTTCCAGCTTCACAGGCACCACACAGATGATCCTTCTTGAACTTGATATCTTCGATGCCTATGACATGCTTCTTCTTGACAAGTGAGTGTAAGTTCCTCATGCCAGCGTGTCCCAGCCTTCGATGCCAGAGCCAGCATTCTGAAGCTTTTGTGAGAAGACATACGGCAAGCTGTGGTCCTGCTGAGAAATCTACCATGTACAGATCATCTTTTCGATACCCTTCAAAGACTAGAGATTTGTTAGATTCCATTAGTACAAGGCAACGATATTTGCCAAATATCACAATCATGTTCAAGTCACAAAGCATTGAGACAGACATTAAGTTGAAACCAAGGGATTCAACAAGCATCACTTTATCCATGTGTTGATCCTTTGAGATTGCAACTCTACCTAGACCCAATACCTTGCTTTTACCAGTGTCAGCAAATGTGATGTGACTCTTGTCAGATGGACGTAAGGTTGAGTCCATGAGAAGACTTCGATCACCAGTCATATGATTTGTGCATCCACTGTCCATAATCCATTCTGAAGCTTTTGGTGATGTACCCTACAGTGCAGTTAGGAGGATAGGCTTCACAAGAGTGTTGTGAAGCATAAGCGTTTGACACATATAGGTACAATCACATCTTATATCAAGGTTAGGACATAGTATGACTAATATGAAATTCAGATGTGAAGCATATTGAATGACATTTTATAGTGTGTCCTCAATGAGTTTTAGGTCCCCAGCAATAGTATCGGACGCCATTGATTGCTGGCTGGAGACCATTTTCTGCAAAAGAGAGTTAGTTCTTCTTTGCCACCCACATTTTCAGTGGGGGCTTAGAAGCAATGAGTCTAAGTGCAGCATCTGAGAATTTTGGCTTTGAAGCCCTAGCAAATAGCCTTGCAGGAGATGAATGATACTCATATGAATAAGCAGAAAAGTTCTTAGTCCTATGAACATAGCGGTTCGAAGATACACGCTCATATTCATAAGTCTGAGCATGATTTCCCTGCAAAACATTGGCGTTAGGGTGACTCATGTGGGTCCTGTATCTGTATGAAGCCTTTGGGCCAAATGAAGCTATAGGTCTGGGGTTTGTCTTCTTCCTTGGTGGTGTCATGACGACATTCACAGGAAGATTCTCAATGTACCGCTTAGGTACCCAGATCTTCTTCATAGGTGGTCCATTCCTACAGTTAGTACCAATGTACCTGGCAAACACTTCACCATTCTGATTTTTGAACAGCTTATAGTTTGCATCAAAGGATTCATCAATAATAATAGGATTAGCACAGGTAAAGCCAGATAAAGTGGATGGATCTACTGAAGGTTCCTTTGCAGCAACCCATGTGGTTTTGGGGTACTGCTCAGGCTTCCAGTACGAGCCATCAACATTCATTTTCCTCTCGAACCCAACACCCTCTTTCCTAGGGTTTCGGTTCAGAATCTACTTTTTGAGGACATCGCAGAGAGTCTGATGTCCCTTCAAACTTTTGTACATCCCTGTTTCAAGCAATGTCTTCAACATAGCATTTTCATTAGCAACAGCAGTGGTATCCTCCGCAGAGGGGTTAGTGACCACATCAGTAGGTGAAGACAATGAAATAGTAGCAGCAGTGGAACATTCAGCAACAGATGTAGCATTATCACGCTCAATGCATTTTAGACATGGTGGTTCAAATCCTTCCTAAGCGGAACTGATCTGTTGAGCGCGAAGTGACTCATTCACCTTTTGAAGATCTTCATGAGCCGCTCTCAATTTCTCAAGCTCTTGTTTCCTTTGAAGATAATCATAGGAGAGCCTTTCATAAGTTGTTGAGAGCGATTCATGACGACCTTCAAGTTCTTGGTACTTAGCATGAAGATTTTTTATGTCATCAACTAAGGACTGGGAACGTGTCATTTCAGCGTCCAGTAGGTCATCACTTTTGTCTAACAGTTTTTGAGTATGTTCCATAGCCTTTTGTTGCTCAGTTGCAATTTTAGCAAGTGTTTTGTAGCTGGGTTTGGATTCACAATCAGAGTCATCTTCACTTGAAGTTTGAAAGTAAGCATCGCGTGATTTTACCTTGGCACCTCGTGCCATGAAGCAGTAGGTGGGAGTAGGATCGTCTTCGTCATTAGCTTCAGCGTTGGTGTGGAAGTCATTGTCTTCAGTGTTGAAGATGGACTTGGCAACATAGGCTGTGGCTAGAGCCAGAATTGCAACGCCAGGGTCAGACTCCTCTCCAGACTCCACCTCCGCCTCCTCCGAAGCAGACTCCTCCTCTGAATCCATTTCCTTGCCAACAAAAGCATGAGCCTTGCCAGATGAGCTCTTCTTGTATGATGAAGACTTGGAAGAAGATTTAGAAGACTTTGAGGATTTCTTCTTCTTCTTGTCATCAGAATCATATTCCTTGCTTTTCTTCTTCTTCTTCTGATTGTCCCACTGTGGACACTCAGATATGTAGTGACCAGGTTTCTTGCACTTGTGGCAGGTTCTCTTCTTGTGATTATGTGTGGAAGCTTCATCATTCCTTGAGCTAGATCGTGAAGACTTTCTGAAGCCTTTCTTCTTTGTGAATTTCTGGAACTTCTTCATAAGCATAGCAAGTTCCCTTCCAATGTCTTCGGGATCTTCAGAACTGCAGTCAGATTCTTCTTCAGATGAGGAAACAACTTTTGCCTTCAAAGCACGAGTTCGGCCATAGCTTGGACCATAGATATCTCTTTTCTCAGATAGCTGGAACTCATGTGTGTTGAGCCTCTCAAGTATATCAGACGGATCGAGTGTCTTGAAGTCAGGACGTTCTTGTATCATGAGGGCAAGGGTGTCAAAGGAGCTGTCAAGTGATTTCAGCAGTGTCTTGACGATTTCATGCTTGGTAATCTCAGTTGCGCCAAGAGCTTGAAGTTCATTTGTGATATCAGTGAGGCGATCAAACGTGAGCTAGACATTCTCATTATCGTTTCTCTTGAAGCAGTTGAAGAGGTTGCGGAGAACACTGATTCTTTGATCTCTCTGGGTTGACACGCCTTCATTGACCTTGGATAGCCAGTCCCAGACTAGCTTCGACGTTTCCAGAGCACTTACACGACCATACTATCCTTTGGTCAGATGACCACAGATGATGCTCTTCGCAGTAGAGTCCAGTTGAATGAACTTCTTGACATCAGTGGGGGTGACACCTTCACCAGTTTTGGGAACGCCATTCTTGACGACATACCAGAGGTCGACATCAATGGCTTCAAGATGCATGCACATCTTATTCTTCCAATAGGGATATTCAGTTCCATCGAACACGGGGCAAGCAGCAGAGACCTTGATTATCCCTGCAGTCGACACAGCTGAAACTCCAGGTGGTTAAACCGAATCACACAGAGCAAGGGAGTACCTTGCTCTGATACCAATTGAAAGTGCTAGTATCGACTAGAGGGGGGGTGAATAGGCGATTTTTAGGAAAGTCTTCAAAACTTGGAAGTTTCGAAGACAAACAACAGAAACAACCTAATTGATATGCAGTGGAAGATAAACTACCCTAAACAAGCCATAGTCAAGCATGTCATGATGTGAAAGTACAGGACTAATAGCAGTTAGGTAGTAAGGATCAAGATGGAAGATAGTATGAAGCCAATCAACAATAGTAGTCAAGCAATGAAGTCAAACAGATAAACAGATAAGCAATGACTTCATGAAGACAAACTTAAGTAAGGTTGGAAGGGATAGAACCAGTTGCTTGTTGAAGACACATGATTTGTTGGACCAGTTCCAGTTGCTGTGACAACTGTACGTCTGGTTAGGGAGGCTGAGATTTAACTCAGAAGACCGTGTCTTCACCTTATTCCCCTTGAGCTAAGGACACCCAGTCCTCGCCCAATCACTCTGGTAAGTCTTCAAGGGAGACTTCCAAACCTTCACAGACTTCGTTCACCGGCAATCCACAATGACTCTTGGATGCTCAGAACGCGACGCCTAACCGGCTGGAGGATTCACAGTCCTCAAGTGTAATAAGTCTTCAGGTCACACAGACAGAAAGACTTCAGTGATGCCTAACACTCTTTGGCTCTGGGTGTTTGGGCTTTGTCCTCGCAAGGATTTTTCTCTCTCAAATGCTTCGAGGTAGGTTGCTCTCAAACGACAAAAGCTGTGCACAAACTCTGAGCAGCCACCAATTTATGGTGTAGGGGGTGGGCTATTTATAGCCACTAGGCAACCCGACCTGATTTGTCCAAAATGACCCTGGGTCACTAAGGAACTGACACGTGTTCCAACGGTCAGATTTCAAACACACGCGGCAACTTTACTTGGGCTACAAGCAAAGCTGACTCATCCAGCTCTAGATAAGATTTGCTCTCATTGTCTTCGCTCGAAGACATAGGATTTGAGTTGAGCATCACTTCAGTCACTCTGACTTAGTTCACTTGGACCCCACTTAACAGTACGGTGGCTCCTATGACTCAACAAAGAAGAAAAGGAAACAACGAAAACACACAGTCTTCGCGCTCCAAAGTCTTCACGCAATGTCTTCTCACGTCATAGTCTTCAATATGAATATCTTCTCAAACCACCATTGTCTTCAATGTCTTCATACATTTTTAGGGGTCATCTCCGGTAGGTAAACTGAATCAATGAGGGACACTACCTGCGTTATCCTGCAATTCTCACAAACGCATCAGTCCCTCAACCAACTTTGTCGTCAATACTCCAAAACCAACTAGGGGTGGCACTAGATCCACTTACAAAGATACCAACGATCGAATCTCGGGCAAGTAACATACCGATGACAAAAGGAACAATGTATGTTGTTATGCGGTTTGATCGATAAAGATCTTCGTAGAATATGTGGGAGCCAATATGAGCATACATATTCTGCTACTAGTTATTGACCGGAGACGTGTCTCAGTCATGTCTACATAGTTCTCGAACCCGTAGGGTCCACACGCTTAAAGTTCGGTGACCATTTATATTATGAGTTATGTGTTTTGATGTACCGAAGGTAGTTCGGAGTTCCGTATGAGATTGGGGACATGACGAGGAGTCTTGAAATGATCGAGACATAAAGATCGATATATTGTACGACTATATTCGGATATCGGAAAGATTCCGGGTGATTCGGGTATTTTTCGGAGTACCGGGGAGATACGGGAATACGGGAAAGAAGTATTGGGCCTTATGGGCCAAGTGGTGGAAGAGAGGAGGCAGGGAAGGGCGCACGGCCCCCCTAGCCCAAACCGAACTGGACTAGGGGGTCGGGCCCCCTTTCCTTTCTCTCCTCCCTCTCCTTCCTTCTTCCCTCCGTCCCTTTGGTGGACTCCTACTAGGACTTGGAGTCCTAGTAGGACTTCACACTTGGAGCGCCCATAGGGGCCGACCGGCCTCCCCTCCTCTCCTCCTTTATATACGGGGGCAGGGGTGCACCTCTAGACACACAAGTTGATCTGTTGATCTCTCCCAGCCGTGTGTGGTGCCCCCTCCACCATATTCCACCTCAGTAATATTGTAGCGGTGCTTAGGCGAAGCCCTGCATCGGTAGCATCATCAACACCATCGTCACACTGTCATGCTGATGGAACTCTCCCGCAAAGCTCTGATGGATCGAAGTTCGTGGGACGTCATCGAGCTAAACGTGTGCTGAACTGGAAGGTGCCGTACATTCTGTACTTGTATCGGTTGGATCGTGAAGACGTACGACTACATCAACCGCGTTGTGCTAACGCTTCCACTTCGGTCTACGAGGGTACATGGACAACACTCTCCCCTCTCGTTGCTATGCATCACCATGATCTTGCGTGTGCATAGGAATTGTTTTGAAATCACTATGTTTCCTAACAGTAAGCACAGGAGCCGGGCAACCCAACTATTGACCAAAGACATGATTCGGAGCCGATGCGTATAATGCTATAAGTTCGGGGTGCCGAACTATACTTAAAAAAGTTTTCGGACTTTTTGCCGTATTATGGGGCGTAATGAAGCCCCTGGTGAATTAAGGCGTACCAGAGTGTACGGGTACAATTGATAAAAATATCAAGAAAAAAGAAAAAATGAAGTAGTAGGCTAATGCCGCAGAAATTGGGCCGCGAACTATTTTCCATTATGGTTTGATTAATACGTCAAAGCGTATTTGTACAAGTAGTGTGATAAGCAACCAGGCTATTTAACATGCCACAACCAAGGGACAGCTGCATGCGGGTCTTTAGAATAGGCATAAAGATCGATTAAAGAGATCACCTGGAAATTCCCTTATACATCAATGCTTCTTGCCGTCTTGGTGTATCCGTCCCTTGATAGGTCCGACAATCAGGCTACCAGGAAAGACCTAGGAAGAGAAGAAACCTGAAAAGAAAGAAAAAGTAAAAGTATGTGGGTCCAGGACAGGTTGAGCCGTATTATGGACCACGGTCTAGATGTGCCTCCATCTATGCCCATGGTATTTTGAGTGCGTAGTTATGTACGCGCGGTACGAATGCCGCTGTTTGGTCAGGACTGGGACGGAGGCCGAATTGCTAGTCAAGCTCTTGATGAGCTGGACTGTCCTGCTACAGAGTAGTTCGGACTCGTTTGACAGTGTCCGGGAGCTTGGCCGCCGAATTAAGGTTCTACCTGAAAAGGCCGCTCTGTGCTTCTACTGCGAGGGCACCGGTGTGCTCCTCGGTATGGAGGGATCGTTCCGTGTTTCCATTGGCTGTTATGATGTTGCATGGTCCGGGCATCTTGATCTTGAGATAAGCATGGTACTGCATTGAATCAAGTGAATGCGGTTCGTCCGAGCAGTGCGTGATAGCCACTGCGGAAGGTGACGATATCGAAGATCAACTCTTCGGTTCGGAAGTTATTCGGAGATCCGAAGACCACCTCCAGTGTGATCGAGCCCTACAGCGGGCCTCGACACCTGGCATGACACCTTTAAAGGTGGTTTTTGTGGGCTTGATCCTTGAGGGATCAATACCCATTTTGCACACTGTATCCTGATAGAGCAGGTTCAGGCTGCTGCCGCCGTCCATGAGGACTCGCGTAAGATGGAATCCATCAATGATTGAGTCAAGGACCAGTGCGGCTGAACCGCCATGACGAATACTGGTCGGATGGTCCCTACGATCGAAAGTGATCGGGCAGGACGACCATGGGTTGAATTTTTGGGGCGACTGGCTCCATCGCTTAGACGTCCCTAAGCGCGCACTTGCGCTCCCTCTTGGGAATATGGTAGCGTATATCATGTTCACCGTTTTAACTTGGGGGGAAAACTTCTTCTGTCCCCCTGTGTTCGGTGGCCGGGGCTCCTCATCATCATCCTTGCTTTGCGACCCCTTCTCCTTGTTCTCGGCATTTAACTTGCCAGCCTGTTTAAAAACCCAACATTCTCTGTTGGTATGATTGGCTGGTTTATCAGGAGTGTCATGGATTTGACATGGACGATCGAGTATGCGGTCCAGACTGGACGGCCCCGGATTGTTTCTTTTGTATGGCTTCTTCCGCTGACCGGACTTAGAGCCACTGAATCCTGCGTTGACCGCCGTGTCTTCGGTGTTGTCACCGTTGCTTCGACGCTTGTGTCTACTGCATCGGGGCTTGCCGTTGCTGTTTCTGGCTTCAGAAGTGCCAGGTTCGCTTGTATTGTTATTGCTACGGGCTAGCCAACTATCTTTGCCCGCATAGAAGCGGGTCATGAGTGCCGTGAGGGCTGCCATGGACTTCGGCTTTTCTTGGCCGAGATGTCGGGCGAGCCATTCGTCACGGATGCTATGTTTAAAGGCCGCTAGGGCTTCGGCATCCGGACAGTCGACGATCTGGTTCTTTTTAGTTAAGAACCTAGTCCAAAATTTCTTGGCTGACTCTCCGGGATGTTGGACTATGTGACTTAAGTCGTCGGCATCCAGAGGTCAGACATATGTACCTTGGAAGTTGTCGAGGAAGGTATCTTCCAAATCCTCCCAACTGCCAATCGAGTTTTCGGGCAGGATGTTCAACCAGTGCCGAGCTGGTCCCTTGAGTTTTAGCGGGAGGTATTTGACGGCGTGAAAATCATCACTGCGGGCCATATGAATATGGAGAAGAAAATCCTCAATCCATATCGCGGGGTCTGTTGTCCCATCATATGACTCAATGTTCACGGGTTTAAACCCTTCTAGGAATTCATGTTCCATTACTTCTTCAGTGAAGCAAAGGGGGTGTGCGACGCCTCCATATCGGGCCAAGTCATGACGTAGCTTGAATGGAGCTCGTCTGCTGTCTTCGGTCCGTGCGTGATTATGTTTGTCACGTCCGTCCGGTTGGCCATCGTCGCGCATCGGGGCACGCCCCCACGATCCATAGATCGATCTGGTCTGACCTGCTCTGTTTTCCAGGTTGTGCTGCAGGTCATATGTGTATCCTCGAGCTGTTGTGTTTCTGTTTTTATGGCGAGGTAGTGCGGGCTGGTGTTCGGCTTGAGTTGCCGCTTTGTCCCGGCCACGTGGTGGTCGGTCAGCCGCATCATGCACTGGTAGGACGGGCTCCAGCGCCTCGTCATCAAATTGAGGTAACAGTTTGCGCTTCGGGTAACTTTTGGTTGGGCGCTCGAGGCCGTATTCTTCGGCTGCTAGGACATTAGTCCATCTATCGTTGAGAAGATCTTGGTCAGCTTGAAGCTGCTGCTACTTCTTTTTCAGGCTCCTTGCAGTGGCTATTAGATGGCGCTTAAAGCGCTCCTGATCGGCGGGTTCCTCAGGCACGATAAAGTCTTCGTCACCGAGGCTCACCTCGTCCTCGGAGAGCAGAAGGTAGTTACCGTCCTCCGAGTCTTCATCCATGGCCTAATCATCATGGCTAACTCGCCCATCTTCCCGTTTGTCCTGTTCGGAGGTTGGCTCAACGGGGTCTTCATTGTCTTCGGCATCATCCGGAGTATTATTTTCTCCTGTGCCGGTATTGCTGTTTTTTCCACGGCGTGGTTTAGAGCGGCACCGCTGACGTTGGTGCTTTGGCTGTATCTCAGGAGGTTTATCCTCGACTGTATCCTTTTCATTGTCGTTGTTGTTCTCTTTGGGTGTATCCACCATGTATACATCATACGAGGAGGTGGCTGTCCAACGCCCTGTAAGTGGTGGTTTTTGTGCCTGCTCCTCTCCGACATCGTCGTCCATGCCGTCGATGTCTTCGGAGTCGTAATCGAGCATGTCGGTTATGTCTTCGATAGTGGCTATGAAGTTGGTGGTGGGTGGGAAGCGAAATTCTTCGCCATCAGCATCCAACTCAAACCGGATATAGTTCGGCTAAGAGTCTCCTGATAAGGAGAGGGCTTTTGATGAGTTTAGCACATCGCCAAAAGGCGAGTGCCGGAAGATGTCTGCGGAGCTGAACTCAACGATCGGCTCCTGATCAGGTTCGATGGGCGCGGATGCACGCGGTTCGGAACCTATAGCCGGAGACGAATCCGAGGTTCCGGTGACACGGACCCCACTCGAGGTGGGATCTGTGTGTGGCTCCAATGCCACTGAGTCTGCGGCTTCCGTGGCGGGGTTGAGCTTCCCATCCTCAGACGGTGCAATCTGCTCCGGATCTAGGGCCAGAGTAGTTACATGCACTATCTCCTGAGCACGGTCCGATGACAGATTTAGGTCATGTTCATCGTGGTGGCGGGGAGCGGCCGTCATGGGCTAGAATCCGTCGAAGATCAAGTCTCCATGGATATTGGCCATGTAATTCAAGCTTCCAAACCTGACCCGATGGCTAGGGGCGTAGCTGTCGATCTACTCCAGATGGCCAAGCGAGTTGGCCCGCAGTGCGAAGCCGCCGAATACGAAGATCTGTCCGGGGAGGAAACCTCCCCCTGGACTGCATTGTTGTAGATGATTAACGGATCCATCAAACCTTTTGGTGATGATGCTACGGAACTCTCAATGAAAGCACCAATGTAGGTGTCAAAACCGGCGGATATCGGGTAGGGGTCCCGAACTGTGCGTCTAAGGTCGATGGTAACAGGAGACGGGGGACACGATGTTTACCCAGGTTCGGGCCCTCTCTATGGAGGTAATACCCTACTTCCTGCTTGATTGATCTTGATGAATATGAGTATTACAAGAGTTGATCTACCACGAGATCGTAATGGCTAAAACCCTAGAAGTCGAGCCTATGTGATTATGATTGCCTCTACGGACTAAGCCTTCCGGTTTATATAGACACCGGAGGGGGCTAGGGTTGTACAAAGTCGGTTATAGAGAAAGGAATTTACATATCCGAACGCCAAGCTTGCCTTCCACGCCAAGGAGAGTCCCATCCGGACACGGCACGAAGTCTTATGTCTTGTATCTTCATAGCCCAACAGTCCGGCCCACGCTACGTAGTCCGGCCGGCCGAGGACCCCTTAATCCAGGACTCCCTCACCGCTGTCGCTGTGTTTCTTCCCCCCTCCCCTCTCTCCTGACCAGCGGGTCCCACTATCAACCTCCCCACTCGCGCCTGAAGCGGTACGAGTGGAGGCGTATTCTGAGAATACGTCGTCGTCACGCCCCTGGTTTTCTGTTTAATTCAAATTAATTCAAAATTTTGACCGGAACTTTGACTAGTGATAACTTTTAAAATATAAGTCCAAATGAGTTGATTCTTTTTGCATTGTGTTTGTTCCAAAGAGCTCTAGCAGCACACCAAAATGGAGATTTTTCCTTGCTGTCTAGAATTTCTGGTAATTTTCAGAGTGGTTTTTGATATTTTGTTTTGCTGTTTTTAAATATTTTCAGAGGGAGAAGCTTGTCTTTGTGATAACCAGCAGGAGTGTGAACCTCCTCTGCACTAAGGCAAGCCACACCAACATTTGGATGGTGTCATTTCAATATCTATGATTTTTCCAACTTGAATATGAGTTATTTTTCATGCATTTAATCATTTAAATAAATATTGCTTAGTGCTAGTTATTTTGTCATGCTTGAAATGCTTGGTTAAGGTACTGGTTGAATGCATGAGCTAGTATTAGTCAGTAGAAGAAATTTCTAATGAAGTGGTTATGATTTTATGAATAATGGTAGTTTCATTATATGATATATTGATTTATTTTTATCATGAGTTAATTAAAATAATGAATGACAAAAACCGGTAAAGTAGAACCAGTAAGGTTTAATGATGAGTAGTGCAAGTAGATCATTTGGATGATGTTGATCCGTTCACGTTGAGTGGTATGCTTTGCATGTCGAATAGTTGCATGATCATGGCATCTGATGACTTGAGTTATTTTATTTTCAAGTTAAACCTGATATTAATCCAACTTGAATATAACATTGATCGAGTCAAGCATCCACTGAATCGAGTTTTCCCAGTGTGACCACATTTACCTTTATGGGGAGGTCTTGATTTGGTCCGTTTTGATGCCTCTCGCCGGTGCCTCCAACGTGGGAAGGTTATGGGCGTTCGTACCCTGGCCCGGTAAGCAGACATAACCTTGTGTGCCCGTTTGTTTTTATGGTACCTTGTCCCTGTTTGGGACCATTTTTGCCATGATGGTGGCCGTTGATGCCTTTGGTAGGCACGGGGCCACACATGACTTAGCCAAAAGGGGAGTTGGTCGGAGTGGTCGGGGGAGTGTCATGGAAATGGGAGGTTTTCGTTGGAATGCCGTTGGTCCACCCGAATGGGGTGCCGAGGCCATGGGTTCCATGGTGTGGGTAAAGTGCGCTACCTCTATAGAGTGTATTTAACATATCAATAGCCGCGTCCTCGGTTAAGGACACAGCTCGTGAGTAAGTCACACCATGGATCGACTTTCATAAGTAATCTTGCACATTAAAGATTTGTTGTTGGCACTGGTTACGTGATGATTTGTGGAATCATGAGATGATCGTGGTTGGCATCAAAGTGTTAACTTCAGTTGTGATCTGGGTATGATCACCGTTCGGTTAAGAGGTAACCCGTCTGGTAAGAGAGTCCGAGAGACTCGATGCAGAAGTTGATTTCACCGCATCAGTAGCATGAGTTGCATTGCATTAATATGAATAATTGTCATGATATTGTTTGCCATTATGCTTATGTTTGTTGTGAGCTTGCAAGTACATTCAATGTACTGACCTGGCGTGTCATGCCAGATTTTAGGCAAGTCGTATTGGCTCGGAGAGCTTCCCGCGTCTAGATCGTGTCCACATCGGTCTCCCTGTGCTATGGAGTTCCACTTCGTTGTCGTTCCGCTGCCGCATAGTTTATGTGATGGAGGCCCCTTCATGTTCATTAAATAATGTACATACTGTTCAGCCACACTGTGTGTGCTGCTTGACCTCGCAACTGGATGTAATATCAGACTTATGGTCCCGCTAGCATCAATAAAGCGGTTGTCTTCTGTACCATGTTGTTGTGTGTTGCCAGAATACTTGATCTCTGGGCTGGCAATGCAAGGTAAACCGGTTGCTCTGAGCCGGGGTGCAACACCTCCCAACAAGCGCTATCGTTTTATGCCCATAGCTAGGCATAATGCATTGATTCAAGTATTGTAATCTTTAGTTTTCAACTCCTCGATCACGCAACTAGAATTCTTCAAGGACATGCATATTTTCAATAACAGTGCTTCTAGGAATAAGAGTGGAAAAATCATTCTTGCAAGTAGGGCCTTTCACTACTTCAACAAAATTGGGATGGATACTAATCATTTTAAGATCTTCTTTGTTGCAATTAGAAGTGGCATCCTTGTTCTTAGTGACTTGAGTAAACCTGCAAAGTTTTACTGGAGTTTTTTAAATAGTTCTAACAGAAGAAAAGGCCGAGCTTAAGTTACTAAAAATTTCTTCCAACTTATTAATCTGAGAAGGACTTTCTCCAATTCTTTAGTTAACTACAGTTTCCTTCTCCCTTAGTAGTTTAAGAACATCACCCACTTTTGACCCAATTTTATTAGCAAGATTTTGCATCCTTTTATCCAAATTTTCAATTTGTTCTTCGGTGACCATCTTATTTTCAATAGCATCTAATCTTTGCATAACATGCTCAAGAGTTAAGATTGTTTCATTAATAATGATAGGTGATGCACCCACTAGATCTCCCATGGCATTAAAAGCATCCAAAGATGGACTCATCAAGGAATTCCCACCGATAATTGTATCAAGGACGTACCTATACCAAGTGGTTATGCCCACATAAAAATTGCGAAGAAGAACAACGGTAGAATGCTTACGAATAGATCTATTATGAGCATTACAAATTCTATACCAAGCATATTTTAGATTCTCCCTCCCCTTTGTTTGAAATTAAGAACCTCATTCTCGGGGGTACACGTAACAGAGGAAGAACTAGCCCTAACAACAAAGCAAGCAAGATTGCAAATAAAAGATAGATCTGACGAAAAAAGTGAACAAAAAAGAAGGCGAATAAAACGGCAAATTTTTGTGAAGTGGGGGAGATGAAAACAAGAGGCAAATGACAAATAACGTAAATTGCAAGGAGATGAGATTTGTGATTAGGAACCTGATAGATGTTGATAATGTCTCCCCGGCAACGGCGCCAAAAATTCCTTTTGATGCGGACATGCGGTTAGAAACTGCGTCGGTATTTCCCCGAAGAGGAAGGGATGATGTAGTACAGCTACGGTAGGTATTTCCCTTAGTTATGAAACCAAGGTATCAATCCAGTAGGAGAACCAAGCAACACTATGTAAATGGTACCTGCACACAAAGAACAAATCCTCGCAACCCAACGCGTAAGAGGGGTTGCCAATCCCTCCTCGGTAAAAAGATAGGCCGGTTTGTATAAGTTTAGATAAATAGATCTTGATAAAACATGAAATAAAATAAATAAAGAAAAAGTGCAACATGGTATTTTTGGGGTTTTGGAATAATAGATCTGAAAACAAATGCGAATAAAAATAGATCTTGAAAGCAAAATGATAAAAGATAGATCCGGGGGCGTAGATTTCACTAGTGGCTTCTCTCGAGAAAATAGGATACGATGGGTAAACAAATTATTGTTGGGAAATTGATAGAAGATCGAATAGTTATGATGATATTCAAGGCAATGATCAATATAGAGGCATCATGTCAAAAATTAGGAGACTGACTCCTGCCTGCATCTACTACTATTACTCCACATATCGACCACTATCCAGCATGCATCTAGTGTATTAAGTTCATGGAGAAACGGAGTAATGCAATAAGAATGATGACATGATGTAGACAAGATCTATTCATGTAGGAATAGACCCCATCTTGTTATCCTTAATAGCAACGATACATGTCAGTCGGAGAGGACACCGCAAGATCGAACCCATCACAAAGCACATCTTCCCGTGGCAAGAAAAATCGATCTAGTTGGCCTAACTAAACCAAAGATTTGAAGAAGAAATATGTGGCTATAAATAATCATGCATATAAGAGATCAAAGAAGACTCAAATAATATTCATTGATATAGATCTGATCATAAACTCAAAATTCATCGGATCTGTCACAGCCCCAGAATATTGCTTGTATTAGTTGCATGTTAGAGCGCTCATGCATCATGTCTAAATTTCTGAAACTTGGAATTGAGGAAAGTGGAAGCCTCATAAACTTAAATAAAAGAAGGGAAAATAACCCTGGAAATCTCATTCTTTTTTTCCAAGATGTCCTTTTGCAATGTTTGAAAATTTTGGCAAGAGCTATATATCAAACCAAAATTTAGGAACATTTTTAAGGAATTATTTTTGGGACTTTGAATTTAAATCAATAGCTATTTGGATTTGAACTTATATTCATATAACTAGAATATATTTTCAAATGCTTATAAAATAATTTATGTGCCTTGGAAAAGTCCATGAAGCAACATAAATAAATTCAGAGGAAGTTTGGCACTTGTTTGAATTTTGTTTTAATTCAAACAGTGGCAAATGAACTAAATGAAATAACATAAAACTAAATAAATAGAAAATAGCCGAGAGAGAGAAACTCACATGTGCAACCCACCAGAGAGGCCCAACCCACTAGCTCCAGCGAGCTTCTTCAAGCTGCTGCCAGTAGGAGTAGCTGCGTGCCAGGCGCGCAGCCGAGCCGCGCTAGCTCCTCCCTGCATGCCTACCTCTCCCCGACCCTTCTCGCACTGCCATGAAGACGCCCGCGACCCCTTGCACCTCTCCCCTCTCTCCCTGGACCTCTTTCCCCTCCTCTGCTCTCTCTCTCTGACAGCCGCCCGAACAGGCGGAGTGTGCCGCCGCAAAACACCGCGCCCACTGCCATCCCCTCGTCTCCCCGAGCTCTCCAAAAGCTCCACCGTTCTCCGTTGCGTCTCCTCACCGACAAGCACAAGGCCCGGAGCACCACAGCGTCGCCCTCGAGCTCTCCACTGCCGCATCTAGCCACCGGAGGTCGCTGCCGATTCGTGCACTGGAGGTCGTCCCCGAGCACTCTGAGCGTCTTGCGAGTCCGCTGTGAGCTCCACTCCGTTTCCCCTCCTTCGTTTTGCTCGTTCACATGCCGTAGCACCCTCGCCCACATGCCCGAGCACCGCCGTCCGCCATGGCCAGCTAGCTTTCTTGACCCGATCCCCTCTGCTCGAACCCGTGGCACCGGCGTGCTTCTGGTGGCCCATGTATGCCACCTAGCCCATCAGATCCTCCCCTAGCGCACCACAGCCCCGTTCCCGAGTGCACCCGAGCTCTGGCCACCGCAAATCTCATCGCCGGCGCCGCTATAGCCTACATCAGCTCGAGCCACCACCACCATCGTACGCGCCTTGCTGCGGGTGTTCCAACGCACCGGGTCGCGCGACCTCTCATCGCCGGAGTTGGCCGGACGAGCGACCTCGCCGTGCCCTATTTACGCTGGCGGCTAAACACCGATTAGAGCTGACGCGGAGCACTGGGTTAGGTGCTAATCACTCGGTTAGTTAACCCCTAGTGTATGACATGTGGGACCGCTACTATTAAAAACACGGGTTAAGTTAAATAACCCCCTGTTAACTCTCTATCTCACTGACATGTGGGCCCCGGTGTCAGGTTTGACCTGGACCGGCCCCTATTGACTTGCTGAAGTCACACTAAGGTCATGCTGACGCAGTTAATCATTTGCTGGATTAAAAAATAATTCAGGAAATTTCAGAAAATGCCTTAAACTTCTAAAATTCATAGAAATTCAACCATAACTCCAAATGAAACAAATTATATATGAAGAATGATCAGAAAAATCCAATCTATCCATTTGTGCTGGTTTCATGCATGTTAAAGAAACTTAAACCTGCTGTTTTATATCAAAACATGATAATGCACTTTATAAATTCTTAGTTTGAGTTTGAACTTGAACCTTGGGTTCAAAATAACTCAAACCCATCTGGTTGTAGTTGCATTAGGCCAACACACTCATATTGCCATGTCATGAGCATGCATCATATTGTGCATTGCATTGATTGTGTTTCCTTCTCTGTTGCCGGCAATTGTCCCCTCTCAGTAGACGTGGTTCCGACGATGAGTTCGATGACATCGATGAAGAACTATACAATCTTCAGAAGTGCCAGGCAAGCAAAACCCCCTTGTTCATTCTGATACAATCCCACTCTCTCGCTCCTGCTCTCTGTTACTGCATTAGGACAACAATGATTCAACGGTTACATGCTGCGGTAGTTGAACCCCTTTCCTCTGCATGATCTGTCATTGCCACAGTAAATAGATGAAACCCACTAGCATGAGTAGGAGTTGTTTGAGCCCTGATGTGCCTACTCATTCATGCTTGTTTGTCATGCATGCTATTGCTTAGAGTTGTGTCAGGTCTGATTCATCGGGGATGAATTGGAATGTGGTGAACATGCCCTAGTGTTGAGAGCTAAGTGCGTGAACATGATTTGGTAAAGGTAGCGATGAGAGGCCATGTAGGAGCACATGGTGGGTTGTCTCATTGAAACCGTCCTCAGGAACTAAGTTCTGTGTTTGTGATCCATGAACAGCTACTACCACACATTGGAATGCTTAAGTGCCCCTCTCGACTTATTAATCAACTCGATCTCTGTCCAGGAGTTGCAACTAGTTTCTGGTGTTTGTAGGTAGTGTTAGTAGTCTACCAAGTGGCACCTGGTACAGGTGTGCTTGGGACAGACTAGGCACAGTGGCACGGTGTACCAAGTGGCACCCGGATGGTGGGCTTGGGAACCCTGCACACATCGTTTGGGGCCGTGAGCGACACCCCGGCCGGATCTCCTTGCGGATGGAACCCGAATAGGCGATAAACCTGGACGAGAGACTTGTGTGGTTAGTCAGGTCGTGGCCGACTCCCTCGCCAGGCTTCCGCTTGAAGGTTGCCGAGATACACGACGTGTACATGGTGGTAAGTGGCGAGAGCGTGTGTGAAGAAGTACACCCTTGCAAGGTTAATATGATCTATTCGAATAGCCGTGTCCGCGAAAAAGGACTTCTGGGTTGCCTATACAGTTCATAGACAAGTGAAAGTGGATACTCTAAAATGCGCAAGATAAGCGTGAGTGCTATGGATGGCGTTCTCGTAGGTAGACGGGAGCGAATCCATAACGGTGTATTGATATGGTGAATATGTGGACTCGTGTGCGCCACCTCAAAAGAGTTACTTGAGTCATAGTTCAGGATAGACACCGAGTCAAAGCTGGCTTGCTGCAGTTAAACCCCACCATCCCATTTGTTGACAATGATGCATATGTAGTTAGTTCTGATGTAAGTCTTGTTGGGTACATTTGTACTCACGTTTGCTTATTTTATGTTTTGCAGAGAGACTTCAGTCTCGCTAGTAGTTCCGCGTGGACTTCAACGTTTAGCTTGTTACCTCATCTACGATCTTGTACCCTTGGGAGGGTCTTGTAGATAGTCAGGCTTCTCAGCCTTCTTCATTTGTAGTTGTCTGTACTCAGACAAGTTAAGCTTCCGCATGTGCTTGTTGCTTGTATGCTCTGTATTTTGTTCATGAGACCCATGTTTGTAATACTTGCCTCCTCGAAGCCTAATGAATAAATACTTGAGTTGTAGAGTCATGGTGTGATGCCATGTTGTATTTGCACATATCGAGCATATTATGTGCATGTTATTGAAATGCTTGGTATGTGTGGGATCTGACTATCTAGTTGTTTGTCCCTGGTAGCCTCTCTTACCGGGAAATGTCTCCTAGTGCTTCCACTGAGCCATGGTAGCTTGCTACTGCTCCGGAACACTTAGGCTGGCCGGCATATGTCCTTCTTTGTTCCTGTGTCTGTCCCTTCGGGGAAATGTCACGCGGTGTCTACCGGAGTCCTGTTAGCCTGCTACCGCCCGGTTTACCGGAGTCCTGCTAGCCCAGTTGCTACAGCCCGGATTCACTCACTGATAACCGACATGTTCGTTGCTGGGTCATGTATGCCTGTCCCTGTAAGTTAGCGCCACTTTGGGTTCACGACTAGTCATGTCAGCCCGGGCTCCTTGTCATATGGATGCTAGCGATGCTATCATATACGTGTGCCAAAAGGCGCAAACGGTCCCGGGCCTGGTAAGGCGACACCCGTGGGAATACCGTGCGTGAGGCCGCAAAGTGATATGAGGTGTTACATGCTAGATCGGTGTGGCATTGAGTCGGGGTCCTGACAGGATCCAACCAAATCACCGCAAAAAGAGTTACATCAAATAGATCGTCAAGAGACCATTGTATTGAGAATCAAAAAGAGAGAAGAAGCCATCTAGCTACTACCTACGGACCCTTAGGTCTATGGTGGACTACTCACAAATCATCGGATAGGCACCAATGAGGATGATGAACCCCTTCGTGATGGTGTTAGATTGGATCTCGTGGTTCTGGAACTTGTGGCGGCTGGAATTGTGTTTCGTCAACTCCCCTAGGGTTTCTAGAATATTTGGGAATTTATAGGGTGAAGAGGTGGTGCAGGAGACCTTCCTGGGGCCCACAACTCACCTGGGCACACTTGGACCTCCTAGCGTGCCCATGTGTCTTATGGTCCCCATGGGGATCCCCTCTGGTACTTTCTTGGCCCCCAAGGTGTCTTCTGGTCCAAAAAATCTCCAAAAAGTTCCGTTGCATTTGGACTCGGTTTGGTATTGATATTTCTGCGAAGTAAAAAAACAAGCAAAAAACAGCAACTGGCACTAGGCACTATGTCAATAGGTTAGTCCCAAAAGTTGATATAAAGTTGTTATAAAATGATTGTGAACATCCAAGAATGATAATATAATAACATGGAGCAATAAAAAATTATAGATACATTGGAGACATATCAGGGGTAAAGGGAGTACCTCTGCGATTGTTACGAATGGGTCAACCGTGTCCATACCTCAGACGGGTGAAGCCAAAAGCTAGCATTCTTAAGAACATAATGGGTCGGCAATGAGGGAAACTATAGTACTCTTGGTGTTCGTCACCAATGCTTGGGGATTCATTCCTCGCACCAATTACTCACATACTTCGGGTATCCGAATACAAACGTCTATATTTGGCACGACGAACCTGAAGAAAGGAACCCATGGAGGAACTATTTTCTTCAGAAGATGTTTCTTATGTTAAAAACTAATATAACATAACTCTCCGCATACGTTTTTGTCTATTCGCACCTAAAGGCCGAATTGCCTGGTTACCGGAAGTGACTTCCTGCTTACATCAGATCACATAGTACAGAACACTCCCCGATCTCTGGTCGGGGAGGCAGAAGCCGATGGTCGGTTATGAAAATGTTTTTAGCATGGATCGAGAACGTTTGATGTAAAGCACATAGATACATAGAATCAAACATATCACTCTTTGTCCACATTGTCTATTATGCTATCTAAAGCGCAATCTTGCTGGAAGAGCCGAGCTGCGGGCATCACTTGGTCATAGACCAAGTGCAGAGGTATTTCCTACCCATCTGGCCCTACTGGTCCAACACAAGCCATATGATTTGGCTCAAGTTTCCTGAATCGGGTTTTCACCATGGCCCATGCTTCTCGTGCACCCTCCTGACATGATGATATTTTTCACAATTCAAACCGTCGCCGAGCTCCCTTAAAGCGATTCGCCAGTTCGGCCATATCATTCGGCGCTACTTCGGTCGGCCATAGTGCCTTGACCATGTTCTTCATAGCTTCTCGAGCTCTCTCATGAACCACATACAGTTCTTTTAAAAGATCTCCTCCAAAGGAATTGACCTCCTCTCCGGGTTGACCAGTCAGGAGACCTAGCATCAAGCGTGTCATATTTGTTATATTCAGGCATTGCGGGCGGCTATGTACACCCAATGATTAAATGACACTTACTGAACATGCCGCTTTCTAATTTCTGGTTATCTCTCAGAGCCTGCGCCAGCTGAGCTTTCAAACTCTCCAGTTCCTTGACCTGTTGCTGATTCTCTGCCTTCAATTTGTTGGTTTCTTCATGGCTTCGTTTTAGAACCCATAGACCGGCTTGATGCTGTGATTCAGCATACCGTTGGGATTCTTTGGCAGTATCCAAGTCCTTTTGAAGTTGACATATGGATCCGACTGCTATATAAGGCCGGTGTTAGATAGGGCACATTAGCATCATTAATGCATGTCCATAACTTTAACTCACCATGGGCCTCGCGGGTGAACTTCTTCATAGCCTCTAATTCGGCCTTCACATCAGCCAATTGTGTTCGGCTCAGGTCCAGGCCTTCGGATAGTTTCTTGTTCTGGTCCTTCGAAGCCTGCCGGTAACAATAAAAAACTATATTACCAGACCCTTAACTCGATCTTCCCGCCCAAATCAAGGCTCGGGGGCTACTGGGTTAGCATTTATATTCGGTTGTTAGAACCTATCTCTTACCTGCATATTAGCCGATAAAAGGTTAGCAATCCCCTCAAGGCCTGTACGAGCCGCTCCAAGGTATGCGTCGACTGAATTAAAGGTGTTAAATTCTTGATCAAAAAAGGCGACATGGCGCATGGATTCCTTCCATCGTCGGTGGTTCATCACGCTTTCAACTTCCATATTGGTGATCGAGACATCATTGGGATCTTCTAAAGGCTGGTCTGCAGTGGAAGTTCCCACACTGACCTCTGCTTGTATGACGCGTCTTCGACCGTGCCCAGACACCCCTTTGACGTCTTCAGACGGTTAAGGTGGTCCCTTTTTCCTACAAGCACAGGTTGAATGTCAGGTGAGGTCACTAATGAACTAATGATAATCACACCACCTTTTTCCCGAAGACATGCTTGTCATATCACCCATGGTCGTCTTTCGTTTGAAGGCCCCTTTGTTGGAGGGGATTGATGCCGCCCCCGTTGGTTTTCGGCGTGATGTACAACGACCCTTGGGAGTAGAAGTTAGCATAACTGGAGCAGTGCGAGGCGAATGCCCTAATTGAGAAGAGGCCCTATTGTTACTTACGACAAAATAGGGGAGAAGCCCGAGGTGATCGGCTATAATAGCCACTTTGGAACCGTCAAGGCTTTCCTGAAAGAAAACCCCATCCTCAAACTCAACGGACACCTCGGGATCCTCATGAAATCCTGGATCATCATCACGGGAGTGGTCTTATGGTTGAGGAGAAGGGCGGCTGGTGCCTTCAATTTGACGTCTCTAGCTCTGTTCGGAAAATGGTTGAGTCAGTCAGTATTCGGATATAACATCCGGACAATATGTGCATGTTTAACTTCCCCATTCGTTGGGGTTGTAGCCCGAGTAGCCTTTCCAGTTCCTCGGGCGGGCGAACTCATCTTCCTCGCCTTTGAAAAGATCTGCC
The DNA here is from genome assembly GCF_002162155.2 of Triticum dicoccoides. Lineage (NCBI taxonomy): Eukaryota > Viridiplantae > Streptophyta > Magnoliopsida > Poales > Poaceae > Triticum > Triticum dicoccoides. The sequence goes on from NC_041385.1 coordinate 255,594,047, forward strand.
AAAATGGCAGCCATCGCTTTTTGGTTGTCCGGTCCATGCCGCTTGTAGCGGGACGCTTCGCTTGCCCCGTTGTAGCACCACAGGGAGTGCGTCCTTTGTTGAAGAGGTTGCACACATCGATCCATTACCGTGGCTATTACGTCGACCATGGTCAGTTTACTGTGGGCCAGCACTCTTATCTTGGTGGCCAGGCATCACACCTCAGTGGATTCCTCTTGGGAAGGGAGTCGGGGCCGCCAGTTGAATCGCTTCTTTAGCGGAGCGTCCAAATAATCGGGTAAGCCCCTCCGGACTGGTTTGGACAAGGGGACGTCTTCAATATAAAACCACTCTGAAGCCCATTCTTCGGGGTCCCAATGGGATATCCCGTGCCGGCTATACGACATACTTCGGCTCTGCCTACTTCAAAAATTGATCCCCTATGGGGACGAGGGACGAGGCAGAAGTACTTCCTCCATAATTCGAAATGGGCCTCGTAGCCCAAAAACATCTCACAGAGAGCAATGAAGCCGGAGATGTGCAGGATTGGTCTGGGGGTGAGATGGTGGAGTTGGATCCCGTAGAACTCTAATAGGCTTCCCTCATCTGGGATCCCTGGGGAAGAGGATCAAGTTGGCCCTTGCGAATAACTTGATGCACTATCTCCCTTCAACCCTTTGAGAAAAATGTAACAAAAGGAAGGAAAATCCATGGACCGGCCCCATTGTCTCCACCCCGTAGGAACTACGAGATCACCCCAAGGACGCCCTTGGCGTCCAGGGGTCACGAACCGAACATAGACCATGTTCAATAAGTGGAACACATTAGCCGTCCGCTCTCCGGTTGGGCAGTAAGGGTCGGAGAAGGGCAATCACTCGTTCTTAAAACCAACATTCTTAAGATCAAAGAGCCGGGCGGAAAAGGAGGAGAGCTCCCCGTTCCTGGTTCTCCTGTAACTGGATTCCCCGGAACCACAAGAATCCTTAGAATGGGATTCCAACTCAGCACCTTGAGAAGGGGTGAATAGGAAATCTGAAACCTCTTAGAAGGAAGGATACGAAGCATACCCTCTCATCTCTGCTTGGAGTAGGAGAGTTCTCTGCAAGGGCCTCGCCGTTCGCCGAGGCCAATCCAGCGCGAATGGGCACGAGATCTGCGGCTGGAAGGTACCCCTGCCACTGCAGGTCGCATAGCTGGAGTCGTGAAACAGAGCCGCTGGACCAGTCACCTAGAGCTTGGCCATGAGGGCGCGAGGATGAACCTGGGGCACTAGCCATGAGTGTTGAGCTTTCTTTGGGCAGGATTGGATTCCTATTTGGGAGATGAATGGGACGCTCAATGCGCCTTTGGCTTATTTAATAGGCATGATCTTTGATCCCTGAAGGGTGTTTTTGTAAAAAGAATGCAAGGTTGTTCATCTTCTGAGGGACGCCCAAAAATTGAGGATCGCCCTTGACCACATTAATGATGCGGGCCCATTAACAGTTTGGTAGGATGGGAAGTCATGGCAGCCGAATTGCTACAGTCGAACCTTAGGAAGATGGAGAACTCGCGTCGCAAGCCAAAGACTTTGGAGAGCATGGAATGCGCAACATTTGGAGCTCTGGCCATTGAAGGCTAGTTCGGGGGCTATTGAGGGAGTCCTGGACTAGGCGGTCCTCGGGGTGCCGGCTCATCTCACATGGGCCGGACTATTGGGCCGCACCATATCCGAACCGAAGACCTTTTGTGCCTTGGAGTGTACCCCAAGTCAAGATGAAAGATCCGACGTTTCCTTGATGTAACCGACTATCTATAAACCCTAGTACCCCTGGTGCCTATATAAACCAGAGGGATTAGTCCACAGAGTCTATGAGAACAATCACCATCCTACTAGTTAGGGCTTAGTTCCTCTGATCTTGAGGTAGATCAACTCTGTAACCCCTATATACACAAGCAATACAATCAAGCAGGACGTAGGGTATTACCTCTTAGAGAGGGCCCGAACCTGGGTAAATATCGTGTTTTGCGTCCCTTGTTCCCCATCGATCCAAGATCACAGTTCGGGACCCCTAACCGAGATCCACCGGTTTTGACACCGACATACGGCGCAAAAGGTTCGTTGCATGTATGGACGTAAACTTGATGAATTTAGTAGCCAATTTGAGATGGCTTCACAGAATTATCCTTCTCCAAAAGCTCCCAATTCTCACGCGACATGCTTCACCAACTTTTTTAAAGGATTACGGCAGGGGAAGCCCTTGTAACAATTTTTGTTTTTTGTTTTTTGTTTTTGAAAGAACAAGAACACAAATTCATGTCCATGAGAACTTGAACCCTGGAATTATCACACACAATCTTTTTGGTGCTTGTTCGTTGAATTTCCTGGGATAATGACTCATTTCGGCCAATCGGCCGAAACTTCCGCTGGCTACACGAGCCGCTGGATCCGGCTTTCATTGTGCGCCCCTGCAACCTACCCCACGTGCCACATGTTTCATATGGCCCACCACCCATTGCTCTTATCCTTATCTCCATTTTTCCACTGCGAGCATCATCTTCTACCTCTCCTTCACCGAGAGCACCGCATCCTCGTCCCTCCAAGGGAGCAGGCGAGGTGGGACAACAGTCGCCGGCGTTACCCACTTCCTTGATCTCGACCATGGGAATACCAACCCATCACCTCCAAACCCCAATTGGGAGCGGCTGCGACGACAGGCCCACCTCGCGTGCCCGCCGATCTTCGATTTCCATGGCTACGACCATCGGGGCCACGGCGATGCGACGAGCTCAAACCCCCGACCACAGGGATGATGGAACCAAGCACCCGCCGAGCTGGAACCACGGCCGCGGTTTGTCAGCAAGCTACAACCAACCAATATCGGTGCTACAACGACAACCATCGGATGCTAGAACAGGTCCTCTATTTTTCTGCAACCGACGAAGGGTGATGCAATGGCGGGGAGATGTGGTGCCGAGATAGCTGCAACCAGCAACAAAAGAAGTTTGAAGTGAGGGATTTTTTTGCTCCCGTCGATGGGAGTGGTTTGGGGGCGATAGGGGGTGGCGCCATATTTTGTTGCATTCAGAAACAAAAGCAACTATCATTGAACAGTTTTGCTATGATGGCGACGGGGTGGCATCAACGATGGGTTTTTTTGCTCGAACTGGCACACATGTTTGCTATTACCGGTGGGAGTTTTTGCTGCGACCAGCAAACCGAGGCGCGAACTCGTCAATGGAGCACTGCGACCGGCGGTGGTGCTTCGAGGTTGGTCACCTCGCTCGTCCACTGCAAGTGTCGGATGCGCCACTGCTTTTTTTTTTCGATTGCGCTAGTCAGATCTGTTCTTTTGGGGGAGAAAAAACGACATGGGAAGACAGATCCGACGGCCACACGCACACGTATTCAACGCCCGTGCAGTGACCGACTGAAAACTAGGCCGGTTGATCGGCGGCTAGCGCTGAACATTTCCTATGGGCAGGGTACGACCTCTTCCAAATGTTCCAAGGTGGCGGCATATCATCTCTTACGGCGTTCTCTAGGGGATGGTATATTTTGAGAGAAAATTATCCAGTACACCTCACTATAATTATTAAGACATGTGGTAAGCAATCCAAACTAATTGGAGATTTGATGATTTTTCTTGAAATTGTATTAACAAGACAATTATTTTCTCTCTACTTTGGTGAGGTCTGAACGCATATCAGGTGATTAGAGCTGATGTTCAGAACCCTCAAGGGACTTTTCTGGAGGGGACAAAAGAGCATCAGAAGATAAGGAAACAGAAACAACCAGTGCATAGAAGAAGAAGAATGCTAGGTTAGTCTTGCAATGCTACAGAATACAGATATTACATGTTCTACGGTGTGCTGTGCACAAGCAATAAATAATACAGTCATGTTCAAAGCTTCTTTTTTGAGATAGGTCCCCGAACATGTCTGTTAGGCGGTCTGGCTTCATTGGTCATAGTCGGCGGCACCGAAGAAGGCATAGTCTGACTCGCCAGATGATCCCAGCATAGCGATGTATTCAGATCCTCTCACATGAACACTGAAGCAAGCTGTATAACATATACATGCACAGCGTCAAAGTCAGCAGAAGTATAATTGCATCTGCCCTAATATGGATCCAACAATAACGAACATAAGATTATGATGTTACCACAAATGCAAATCTAGGTATTCAGAGAAGGTGGATCTAAACTAAATCAGCACACCTACATACAGAAACACTGCCAGGGGGGACATCAACAAATACGTAGTGCCCCTAGTCCGATGTGTTTTAAAAACAGAAATACACCGACAAAAAATGACAGTAAGACAGGCAGGAGATAACATCAACAATATTGAAACAAAAGCAAAAAGATAACTGATGAAGTGGACGGCACAGCAGACCTAAGCTATCCCCAGTACTTGTGAACCTGTTGTGCTTGAAATGTAATTCCACAAAATAGAAGGAAGCGTTGAAATATTTGAATAAGCTAAATTATCAATTTTCAACAATGCCAGTTTTTTGTGCCAGATAGTTCAGAAAAAGTAAAAACTACAAAAGCTTCTGAACTATCATTGTGGCAGAGAATCAAACCATTTAAACTAAGTGGATTACAATTATTATTTATAAACAGCAGAAACATCGTGTACTTGTTTTTTCCTGCATATATTCAATAAATTCAAAGTAAAACAGCTTTTTGGGAAAAGCTACTGTACCCGCAAGGATGTTTGCTTGAATTTAAGGTTTAGGTACTTGTGCATTTTGAAGAATTCTAAAAAAATATATCAACTCTGAACATGTAGGTTCAAGGTTTACATACTTGTGCAAATGTACATTAGTTTTTTTTGAGAATTTTTAAAGATGCACAGGTAGGTAACAATCAACTCTGAACACGTAGGTTCAAGGTTTAAACACAAGCACCCACCTCTGAATGTACAAAATACAGACCACTCTTTTTGTTTAAAAATGTGGAACGTCCGAGTGCAAACCAACACAGGACTTTTCTAGAGGTACTACAACAGACAACGAGCTTTTGACAGACACAATTAAGGTGCCACTGAATGATTCTAGTTGACTAGCACATGGTACAACAAGAAAGTTCAGATGTGAACTTAAATAGCACGATTAAAACCAACCCTAGTTCAGGTTGGGTATACTTAAAAACACTAATAACCAAACAAATATATTACTCATGCTAGTTTGATCCTTGATAAACTTTAACATAGTCATGGTGGTTCTTGTTGTATATAGACAAAATGATTGAAAGATGGGATATCTAGTGTCACCGTAGAAATAAAAGTACAGATAAATAAAAGAACACAAGATCAAACAAAAACATGTGATTTACGAACGGAAATCACGCTTAATTAACTGCTAAATAATGTCTAAAGCAATAGCAGAATCATTAGTCCTTACAAACAAAGGCAGCAAAGGACTGCCAATTTCACAATATAACTTTGCAACTACCGGACAACACATTTTCAGTTGAGGAGAACCTTCTTAAAAGATCAGCTATTCTAGCAAAAGCAGAAAAGTTGCTCTTTTTGTTAGCATATACTGGTGGTAACTGGCAAGTAAGAATCAACATTTAAGATCAGTTGGTGGTCTGGGAACTAAGGTGTGAGTGTTACAGAGTCAAGGAGAACACACAAAATTATATAGCATTATGTACATGTGAAGATAGTACGCTCCAACCTTTTACCAGGGTGTAACTGATATTTAATAATCTACAAATCCAGATTCTTAAGTGTCATATGTAGCTGATTATCTATCAGAAATTTATGCATTTTCATGATTAATTTAATCAATAAATAGGTGACTACATTTGTGTAAATATACACCACTTCATAGACAACATTTCTGCGCCTCCTCGGCAACATCTATGGAAGCCGATAATTATATCGCCAATATGGTAGGTCTATTAACTGTATTTTCAGTTGGTATCATGTCTAGTTTATATGTTGTGCTAATGTTAATCACTGCTTCTTCTGATCAAATTCACCCCTGGAATGCATAATTTCCTTGCATTTGAGCACATGGATTGTGCAACAAAGATAAATTAGCTACAGTCAGCCAGCACGTCCAAGCCTAGTGTCAATATCTTTAGTTTTTATCCATTCTAAGCACTATATAAGGCTAGCACCACATTGGTTGGACCCAAGCAATGGAATAACAAACAAGGGTTGTTTCCACCAAAATTCATGCGATTGTTCAATTGATTAACCCGTAGTGAGACGAGTTTTTTCTTCAAACCAAACAATCCATAAATTCTGCTGCGATTTTCCCTCTTTCGCTGGCTATTCTAGTTCTAGTCCTCCCCAAATCGGTGCCTCCATCATCACCATATGTCTCCAAACAAAAGGTTTAGATCATTCATGTACTTAGCATACGATGTTGGGCATGAAAGAAGTGATACCATTCTCAATTTTCACTACGCTTTGAAGCATAACCTCCATTTTCTTCTTCATCTCATTATTGTCATCCATCAGTGGCACAAGAAGGGTCAGCTCCCTATAAATGTCACGTACAAATGCACATATATTTTTAGCATATTCAACTTCCCCATCAGATATACGTCCAATTGCAAGCCTCATTAGCTCTCCTGACAAATCAGCAACCTAAGACATTGGCAGCACAGAAATAGCATTAACTTCCAGCAAGTACAGAAAAGGGAAAATGATCATAAATAATTTATAAATATATCAGTATATTTACCCCTAAAAGATAGTCAAGCACATTTATCTGCAAGGGCTCAATGGATTTATCACTTAGAGCAAGCAAAGAATCATTAATTTCAGCTAGACCCAATAAAGTGCCAGTCTTGCAAAATCTACAAAATGTTGCAGCTTCAATATATTCTTGTACCTGCAGCATTCATGAAAAACATGTCGGATTTCTGGCAAAACAAATGTAGAAGGACGATATTGATACTAACACCAGGGGTATAGGCTCTTCTGAGCTTCCAGAAGTCGGTTCCTTGTAGTTCTTTTACTAACTTTCCAATGTATTGGTTAACCACAGCAGCAAGGTCATTTTCCGCCTTTGAAAGAACTTCCTCCTTGTTATTTTTGCTGATCCTGGAGAAGAAAAATAGTATAAGAATACATGTGAACTGTCACACATTGGAAATTGAAGATCATTTGCAGATGTAAGTTTGATCAATTCCAAGAGCTGTTTATAATTTCAAGCCACATGCTACATGATGGACATGATATTTAAGCTAAAATCCTGCTTCTATCATCACATTTGATTTGGAGGAAACAAATACTTCAAACCACTTAACTCATGCAGAATTCCTGATTGTCTGTGCAGCTACCCACTGGCTTGGGTATGTTCGGCAAAAGTCAGCATCACGTGTTTACACTAAGCCAAACATAATTTCATTGTAAAAGAACACATTTCCACATCCCACATTTTTAAACGTCACACAGCATACTAATTCATAAAAGATCAAGGTTAAGAAGTAAGAGTGCTCCAAGTTATTCTGAAAACCGCAATAAGTTTCTTCCTTTTTCAAAAATAAATAGATAAATCGTGATACATCTAGCACAACTTTTGATGCTCAGATGAAGCAGGCCATCAGCACTCTGTATCAATTACCTGTGGACCTGAAAGATGACCTTTTTGCTGTTCATTGTCACATCCCGACTTGCTTTCACAAGCCTTTCCCTTTTATCATTCTACAATGATAGAGAACAGTGATAAGATAATATGAAAGCACTGATACTCAGTAATTACCTAATAACCTAAGGGAGTAAAAACAAAACATCCTACTGTGACAACATGCCTGCTTTCAGTTTCTGAAATGGAAGAACAAATTCTAATAGAAAAAACAGTTCTAATGGTGAGTGTTGATTGTGCACATTTGACCCAAGAGGAAAAACTTCTAGAATATAGTTCAGGGAACCCTGAAGAGACAGAATGCTAAAGTAGTAGATAATTTCATGCAATTAACTCAGATACAGAAAATGGAATCTGACAGATGTTGCAACTTTGCCATGCTATTATAGATATCCACGTGCAAATGTATAATGACAAAGACAAACCCCCTCTTAATCCGAAAACAAAGATGCTAAGAAGTCTAGCTTCAACCAGGAGAGAGGAACGGAAATATCTTTCCCATCAACTGGGTGTTAGTTCCGAGGTGCTGACCATGGGCGTCAGCCGAGCAGGGAGACGTAAAGGCAAGACTGAGAAGGCGTCAAGCGCTGGCGCGTAATTCAAATGGCAGAGTTAGGCTGGCTAGCGTCTGTGTAATGGGCCGTGCGGGCCGCGTGTGAGTTGTAATAGACACGTCTGGATCAGGTACAGGGCAAAGTCAACCTCTCCTGTGATACGTTGGGGAAGGTTCAACAGCATCTGATGGTATCCTTGGGTGAGAGTTCTTCCACCCAGTGGTGAGAGTTCTCCCACAGCATCTGATGTGTCCGATGGTATCCTTGGGGCAGCACCAGGAGTTACGGCTTGTCCGCCACAGCGTTTTCCTCAGGTACATGTTAATTTTTTTCCACTGTCGATCACACTGTTCTCTAGCTACGGATAAACCTGCTGGGAAGCGCTCCTGGATGCCTAAGATGGATTTTCCTCGCATTGATGGTATGGATGTAAGGATTTGGATCAATAAGTGTGAAGCATTCTTCCAGTTGTATCAATATCCCTGATAATTTCAAAGTTACTTCTGCCGCACTGTATCTTTCAGATAAATCTGCACACTGGTATCAGGCATTCAAACAGCACAGTGCCTTTTACACTTTGGAGCAGTTTTGTGTGGCTATTTTACAGGAGGTCTGTTAGAGTTATACTGATGATGGCCTTTGGCCTTTTGTATTCTGGCCTTTTGGCTTCCTCTTGTACATGTATATATGCTGGCTTTGGCCACCTAACAATATCAAGTTGCTATTCCTAAAATGGTATTAGAGCCTAGGTCCTTTTTTAGCGCGCACAACTCGTGCTTGACCCGCTACTCCGCCGCCGTGGTCTCCTTCTCTACTCCGGCTGCTCCTCGTCCCGTTTCGCCAAGGAGCCGCTCGTGCCGCCACAAATCCACTTCTCTGGTTCGAGTCGTCTGCCCTGATCAACTTCTCTGGACCGCGTCCTTTTTGGACCGCGACACGCCATCTGGTGCTCTGGATCGAGTCAGCCTCGGCTGCACCAGCTGCAACGCGGGGACTTGGGGATGCCCGCCGCTGGCTCCTGATGCGGGGCACATCCGGCTCCTGGCGCAGGACGCCCGCTGCTGAGCTGCGACGCGGGGACGCGGGAGCACATCCGCCGCCAGCTCTTGACGCAGGACGCCCGCCGCTGCACTCGCTCCTGATTCGGCCGCCGCTCCAGATCGAGGCGTTGTCTGTTCGCTCTCCCTCTGGATCGAGGCGTTGTCTGTTCACTCTCCCTCTGGATCGAGGCGCTGTCTGTTCGCTCTCCCTCATCGAGGCGCTGCCTGATCTGCCGCCACTCCCTAGTCCTGACCGCTCTCGTCCAGGCCCATCCTGACCGCTCGTGTGTACCTGGATGCTGGTTCGATGTTCTGCAGTTTGTGGTTGCTGGTTTGGTGTTCGGTTGACTCTTCAGGTGTGAGGCGATTGATACTCCGCCCTTGCAGATTGGTTAAAGAGAGAGAGAGAGAGAGAGAGAGAGAGAGAGATAAATGAAAAAAAAGAGAGAAAAAAAGAAAAAAGAAAAGAAAAGAAAAAAGAGTACAATGTTTTCACCATCGGGCTATGTCGCCATCCCGTGCTGTCAGGCGTTGTTCGGCGGTGTTCCCTACATTGACCAAGTCTCACACATACGTCGCCGCTCGGTGCTTGGTGCTCGTCCGTCTGTGGCGTTGTCCCCTACTTTGCAATGCCTGCTTGCTGCCTGAGATTCTTCATCGTCAGGTTCTGCAGTTTCTGTGACTGACTCTTCTGGCACTGAGAAACCACCTTCTACTCATTCAGTTACATCCCCATGGATCCTTGATACTAGAGCTTCTTTTCATATTACTCATGGTTCTTCCACTATGGCATCCGTTCGACCCGTCGAGTCTCCTATTCGTGTTCTTATGGCTGATGGCACTCCCCTCCCTGTAGCTAGCCGAGGCACTCTTCGCACTTCTTCATTTCATGTTCCCTCTGTCGCTCATGTTCCCCGACTTACCATGCAGCTCATATCTGGGGTCAGACTGTTGACTCTAGTTGTAGGGTCATTCTCAACTTTGATTCGTGTTCTGTTCAGGATCGTCGCATGGGCACTCTGATTGGTGCTGGCCCTCGATGCTCTGATGGTCTTTAGGAACTTGACTGGCTTCGTCTTCGTTCCGCTGCCATCGTCGCCAGTCTCACAACCCCTATTGCTGCATCTACCAGCTCTTTTCAACTATGGCATCATCGTCTTGGATATTTATGTGGTTCTCGTCTCTCGTCTTTGGTTCATGGCGGTGTTCTGGGGTCTGTCTCTGGTAACTCTTCGTTGGATTGTCTGGGTTGCCGCCTTGGTAAGCAGATTCAGCTATCTTATCCTCACAGTGAGGTCGTGTCCGAACGCCTTTTTGATCTCGTTCACTCTGATGTTTGGGGTCCGGCTCCCTTCACTTCGAAAGGGGGTCATTGCTACTATATTATCTTTATAGATGATTTTTATCGATCTATTTCATGTCTTCTCGTAGTGAGGTCTTATCTATATACAAAAAAATTGCTGCCATGGTCCATACCAAGTTTTCGAGTCCCCGTGTGCTGCGAGGATTCCTTGCTGAGCAAGGTACTCTTACTCAGTTCTATTGCCCTGGTGCTCATGCTCAGAATGGTGTGGCTGAGCACAAGCATCGTCACCTTCTTGAGACGACGCATGCAATGATGATCGGCGCCTCCCTTCCGCCTCACTTTTGGGATGAGGCTGTTACCACTTCCACCTATCTCATCTACATTCAGCCATCTGCTGCTCTACAGGGTGGTATTCCTCTCGAGCGTTTTTCTGGTTGTTCTCCTGATTATTCGGTGCTTCATTTGTTTAGTTGCATTTGGTATGTTTTGCTTGCCCCTCGTGAACGCACCAAACGCCGCTCAGTATGTTGAGTGTGTCTTTCTCGGATACAGTGATGAGCATAAGGGCTATCGATGTTGGGATCCTGTCGATCGTCGGCTGCGTATTTCACGCGATGTGACCTTTGATGACCTCCTTTTTACCCGCGTCCATCCTCCTCGTCTTTTTCCACAGAGGACATCAGAGGACATCGCTTTTCTTACGTTTCCGGATACACCTCCCTCTGTGCCCAGTATTCCTACTCCCCGTCCTGCTATTGCAGATCCGACCCCGTCCTTTCCTACAGTTTCTACTCCACCCTCACCGCATGAGTCTCCACCATCATCACCGATACATTCCCCGTCTCCACCTCCAACGATTCCACCTCTTCCCTCCTTTCCTTTCCATTATACTCGTCGTCCACGTTTGTGGATGAGTCTACTGATGTGCCCTCTACTTCTGGAGCGTCGTCTTCCTCCTCTCAGCCAACTTATGGTCTTTGTTCTCGGCCTTGTCCGCCCCTGACCAATATTCTCCTTCTCGCTATGGTCATTCGATTGTTCTTGAGCCGACTTCTCATCGAGATGATGTTGTTCATCCAAAATGGCAGTTTGCAATGGCAGAGGAGATTGTTGCCCTTGAGCGCACCGGCACATGGGATCTGGTTTCTATTCCTCCCGATGTTCGTCCCATCACTTGTAAGTGGGTCTATAAGACAAAGACTCGCTTTGATGGTTCTCTTGAGCGTTTTAAAGCTCGTCTTGTGGCCCGTGGCTTTCAGCAAGAGCATGGTCATGATTACGATGAGACTTTTGCTCCTGTGGCCCATATGACCATTGTCCGCACACTTCTTGCCGTGGCCTCTGTCAGTTGTTGGTTTGTGTCTCAGCTTGATGTGAAGAATGCCTTTCTAAATGGTGAGTTGCGTGAGGAGGTTTATATGCAACCACCACTTGGGTATTCTGTTCCTGATGGCATGGTTTGTTGTCTTCGTCACTCTCTCTATGGCCTTAAGCAAGGCCTCCATGGCTGGTTTGAGCGCTTCGCCTCTGTGGTGACTGCTGCTGGTTTTTCGCCGAGTGCTCATGGTCCAGCATTGTTTGTCCACCTTTCTGCTCGCGGTAGGACTCTTCTTCTATATGTTGATGACATGATCATCACTGGCGACGATTCTGAGTACATTGCCTATGTCAAGGACCGTCTCAGTGAGGAGTTCCTTATGTCTGATCTTGGTCCTCTCTGTTACTTTCTTGGGATCGAGGTTTCCTCCACCTCTGATGGCTTTGTTATTTCCCAAGAGAAGTATATCCAGGATCTTCTTGCTCGTGCGGCTCTTAGTGATGAGCGCACCGTTGAGACTCCTATGGAGCTCAATGTTCACCTCCGCGATTCTGATGGTGAGCCCTTGTCTGGTCTGACACGTTATCGTCATCTTGTTGAGAGTCTTGTCTATCTTGATGTCACTCGTCAGGATATCTCCTATCATGTCCATATTCTGAGTCAGTTTGTTTCTTCTCCCACTTCAGTTCACTATAATCACCTTCTTCGTGTTCTACGATATCTTCGTGGCACGATTTCTCATCGTCTCTTTTTCCCTCGTTCTAGCTCGTTACAGCTATAGGCCTATTCCGATGCTACGTGGGCTAGTGATCCTTCGAATCGCCGTTCACTTTTTGCTTACTGTGTTTTTCTTGGTGGTTCTCTCATTGCCTAGAAGACGAAAAAACAGACTGCAGTTTCCATTCGAGTGCAGTGGGCGAGTTGCGAGCTATGGCTCTTCCGACGGCGGAGGTGACTTGGTTACGATGGTTATTGGAGGTTTCTGGTGTTTCTGTTACTACACCTACCACCCTCTTGTCAGACAGTACAAGCGTTATCAGTATTGTGCGGGGCCCCGTGAAGCATGAGCTTACCAAGCATATTGGTGTTGATGCTTTTTTTGTGTGTGCTGCAGTGCAGGATCATGTTATTGCTCTTTAATATGTGCCTTCCGAGTTACAGCTAGCAGACTTCTTCACGAAGGCCCAGACTAGAGCGCAACATGGATTTCACCTCTCCAAACTCTGTGTTGTGGATCCACCATGAGTTTGAGAGGGGGTGTTAAGAGTTATACCAATGATGGCCTTTGGCCTTTTGTATTCTAGCCTTTTGGCTTCATCTTGTACATGTATATATGCTGGCTTTGGCCACCTAATAATATCAAGTTGCTATTCCTAACAAGTTTCATGTGAATATTCAGAGAGAGGATGAAAGCACTGATGGTACTCAAGCAGTTGGATACAGTGGAAGAGTACAAGGTTCAGTTCCAGCAGTTAGTGTACAATATAAGCTTGTATGAGCCCACTATCAGTGATACTTTTCTGGTTGCTAGATTTGTCATGGGACTGAAGGAAGAGCTGAGATCAGTGGTAGAGCTCCAACTTCCACCCAATGTTCAGGTGGCATCCATGTATGATACAGTTCATGAAGGGCTGTTGGCTCAACAGAAATCATACAAGTCTAGTTATCAGAAGAATACATCTACTAGAACTGACACCAGACCAAATTTTGCTCCTGGAGAATTGCGGAAAGCCAAACAGTTAAAGGAATATAGACGTACTAATGGTCTGTGTTACAGTTGTGGAGAAAAATATATATATGGGCATGTATGCAAGCAGGTTCCTGCTCCTACAGCTCAACTTAAGGCAGCTGAAGTGGTTGATCCTCATGAGATAATATCTGATGCTGTCTTAGATGCTTTAGTGGACAATTTTCAGGAAGAGTGTGCTACTATCTCTGTGACAGCTTTGTCTGGAGCTTCACATCCTAAAACTATTCAACTAAGGGCTCTCATGGGTAATCAAGTGGTGCTGGTGCTCATTGATTCAGGCAGTACACACACCTTTGTGGATCAGGCCCTGTTGAGCAGAGTGCCAGTTACTGCAGAAAAACTGACTCACCCCTTGCAAGTTAAAGTGGCCAATGGAGACTTGGTGGCATACACTGAATTTGTACCCAACTTAACCTGGTGGATTCAGGCCATAATTTCACAACCTCTATGAAAGTGTTACCACTGGCAGGACATGACATTATTTTAGGGATGGACTGGCTGGAACAGTGGGGTGTAATGCACCGTCATTGGGCTGAGAAGTGGATTCAGTTTGTGTATCAGAGAAAAGAAGTGAAGTTACAGGGGGTCTTACCTGCCAAGCAAGAGTCTATCCAAGAAATTTCTGTGGACCAGCTGCTGAAATGGGAGAAGGGTAATGACATCTGAGCCACAGCTGTGTTACAACCCATTACTGCTACTCCGGGTGCTCAAGTCCCAACTGAAGTACAGCAACTATTGGAGACTAACAAAGCAGTGTTTGTTGATCCCAAGACCCTGCCTCCCATAGAGTTTGACCGTGCCATTCACCTGGTTCCTAATGCCAACTGTAGGCCTTATAGACACTCTCCTTTGCGAAAAGATGAAATTGAGAGACAGGTTGCTGAAATGCTCAAAGCTGGTCTAATAACACCCAGTTTAAGTCATTTTGCCTCTTCTGTTCCGTTGGTGAAGAAGAAGGATGGCACTTGGAATTTTGGGTGGACTACAGAAAACTCAATTCTCTAACTATCAAAAGCAGATTTCCTATGCCAGTGATTGATGAGTTACTAGATGAATTATGAGGCACTAAGTGGTTTTCTAAGTTGGATCTTAGGTCAGGATATGATCAGATCAGAATGACAGAAGCAGATGAATTCAAAACAGCATTTAAAACACATAATGGACAGCATCAGTTTAAAGTCATGCCTTTTGGGTTGTTTACTGCCCCAGCAACTTGCCAATCCTTTATGAATTTCATATTTGCAGTTCCCAACAGGAAGTATGTTTTGGCCTTCATGGGTGATATATTAGTATACAGTGAAACTCTAGAAGAGCATTTGAAACATCTGCAATCAGTGTTTGATATACTACAAGAGCATAAGCTGTTTGTGAAGGAAAGTAAATGCCTTTTGCTCAACAGAGCATGGAGTATTTGGGCCACATTATTTCAGATGCTGGAGTTACTACTGATCCGACAAAGACTGCTGCCATGGTGGACTGGCCCACTCCCACAAATGTCACTGAGTTAAGGGAATTTTTAGGGCTCACTGGATACTACAGGAATTTTTTCCAGAATTATGGGTTACTGGCTAAACCACTGACAGCTCTTCTCAAGAAACAGGCCTTCCAGTGGATGGCCACAGCCCAGAGAGCTTTTCAATTGTTGAAACAGGCAATGGCTACTACTCCAGTTCTGGCATTACCAGATTTCAACAAATCCTTTACTGTGGAAACAGATGCTTGCAATACTGGCTTGTGCTTACACAAGAGGACCATCCCATAGCTTATTACCACAAGGCCTTGGGGGTTAACAGCCACAAGGTTTCCATATATGAGAAGCAATTTCTAGCTATAATGATGGCCATTGACAGGTGGAGATCTTATCTGTGTAGAGCTCCTTTTGTGATTAAAACTGATCGCCAGAGTCCTTGCCACTTGGGAGATCAAAATTTGACTTCTAATTTGCAAAGGAACTAGGAAGGCTACGACAAAACTGGTTGGCTTACAGTTCTCTATACAGTACAAGAAAAGAGTGGAGAACACAGCAGCTGATGCTCTTTCCAGGGTGTCACGTTTGTTTTCAGTCTAGGCAATGTCTGTTAGAGTTATATTAAGTGATGTCTTTTGGCCTTTTGCATTCTAGTCTCTTGGCATCCTCTTGTAGCCTTTTGGCATCCTCATGTATGTGTATATATGTTGGCTTTGGCCTCCTAATAATACAAGTTGCTATTCTCAACATGGCATTAGAGCTCTAGGTATTTTTTTCCGCACGCGCAACTCGTGCTGCACCCGGTCCAAACACCTACACGGCCGCTGTTGTTCTCTTTCCTGCCGGCCGTGATTTTGCTTTTGCCTGCGTCCATCTCCAGCTACAAGAACTTCCCATCCAAGCTAGCTAGTTGATCCCTAGCCGCTGGCTAGTTGTTACCGCCCGCCCGTCTGCACTGCTGCTACCGCCCGCCCGCCCGTCCGCGACGCTACTGTCTTCCGCGGCTGTCTACGGGGCGCTCGCGTGGTCACGTGAGTGGCTGCTGCCGTTTCTTCTCCGGGTGTCTACTGCTCCAGATCGCGACTCTGTCGAATCGATTTGGTCCTCGTTCGGCTGGCTTTTCCTGTGATTGATCTGCTGGTGGTTCTGGTCGCTCTCATCTTGGTCAGTTGAGTTGGGTGACCTTTGCTACTCAAAAAAAAAGACGGAAAAGGTGCACCATGTCTTTGGCGTCATCTGGCTATGTTGCCATCCCGCGCTGCCAAGTGATATTTGATGGGGCTAACTATTCTGAGTTCGTTGCCTTTATGCGCATTCACATGCGTGGCATTTGTCTCTAGGTTGTTCTTTCCGGTGAGGTCCCTTGTCCTCCGCGCCGCCATGATTCTCAGGGGCTTTGGGAGTTGGACTGGCTTAATGTTCCTTCCGCTACCACCACACTCGACATCCATCTGCCTTCGTCGCTTCAGCTACCAGCTCCTTCCAGCAGTGGCATCATCGACTTGGTCACCTTTGTGGTTCTCCACTATCGTCTTTAGTTCGTCGTGGTCTTCTAGGGCCTGTCTCAGGAGATGTCTCCTTACAATGTCGGGGTTGTAGGCTTGGTAAACAAGTTCAGGTACCTTATCCTACTAGTGAGTCAGTGTCTCAGCGCCCTTTCGATTTAGTACATTCAGATGTGTGGGGTCCGGCTCCCTTCTCTTCCAAAGAGGGCCATCGGTACTGTATTATTTTTATAGATGATTTCTCTCGCTACACTTGGCTTTACTTCATGTCTTCTCATAGCAAGGTTCTCTATTTATAAGCGTTTTGCCGCCATGGTCCACACTCAGTTCTCTACACCTATTCGTGTGTTTCGAGTTTCGTGTTGATTCCGTTGGCGAGTATATCTCCAAAATGTTGCGTGGTTTTCTTGCTGAGCAAGGTACTCTTGCTCAGTTCTCTTGTCCCGGTGCTCACACTCAGAATGGCGTGGCTGAGCGCAAGCATCATCACCTTCTTGAGACAGCTCGTGTGATGATGATTGCCGCCTCTCTTCCGCCTCATTTCTGGGCCGAGGCTGTCTCCACTGCCACATATCTCATAAACATTCAACCCTCATCTGCTCTACAAGGAGGTATTCCTCTAGAGCGTCTTTCTGATCATTCTCCTGATTATTCTGCTCTTCGGTTGTTTGGTTGTGTTTGTTATGTTCTCCTTGCCCCCCGAGAACGCACCAAACTAACCGCTCAGTCTGTCAAATGTGTTTTTCTGGGCTGCAGTGATGAACATAAGGGTTATCGGTGTTGGGATCCTATCGGTCGACGGATGCGTATTTCTAGGGATGTGACTTTTGATGAGTCTCGTCCATTCTACCCACGACCATCCTCTTCGACCTTTTCAGTAGAGGATATCTCTTTTCTCACGTTTCCTGATACACCTCCCTCTATGCCTCATATTCCTACTCCTTCTCGTCCCACTATTGCAGATCCGACACCGTCTTCTCCTATCGTGTCTTCTCCTTCCTTATTGCATGACACTCCACCTTCATCACCGATGTCTTCTCCATCTCCATCACCTCCGGTGGTTCCTTCTCATCCCACTTTTCCTTTCATTATACCCGTCGTCGACGTGGTATGGATGAATCTACTGACGTGCCATCTACTTCTGGTGCACCGTCTTCCTCGTCCCAGCCGACTTATGGTCTTCAGGCTCGACCTTGCCCTCCTTCTGACCGCTATTCTCCTAGCCAATATGGCCTTTCAGTTGTACTTGAGCCTACCTCTTATCGTGATGTTGTTGTTCATCCTGAATGGCAGTTTGCGATGGCAGAGGAGATTGCCGCACTTGAGCACAACGGCACAAGGGATCTGGTTTCTCTTCCTCCCCATGTTCATCCCATCACTTGTAAGTGGATCTATAAGATTAAGACTCACTTTGATGGTTCTCTTGAGCGTTATAAAGCTCGTCTTGTGGCTCATGGCTTTCAGCAGGAGCATGGTCGTGATTATGATGAGCCATTTGCTCCTGTGGCCCATATGACCACTGTCCGCACACTTCTCGTCGTGGCCTCTGTTCGCCACTGGTCTGTGTCACAGCTTGATGTTAAAAATGCCTTTCTTAATGGTGAGTTGCGTGAGGAGGTTTATATGCAGCCACCTGGGTATTCAGTTCCCGATGGCATGGTTTGTCGTCTTCGTCGCTCTCTCTATGGCCTTAAGCAAGCCCCTCGCGCTTGGTTTGAGCGTTTTGCCTCTGTGGTCACTGTTGCTAGTTTTTCACCCAGTGATCACGATCCAGCGTTGTTTGTCCACCTTTCTGCTCGTGGTCGCACTCTTCTTCTATATGTTGATGACATGATCATCACTGGTGACGATTCTGAGTGCATTGCCTTTGTCAAGGCCCATCTTAATGAGCAGTTCCTTATGTCTGATCTTGGTCCTCTTTGTTACTTTCTTGGGATTGAGGTTTTCTCCACCTCTGTTGGCCTTTTCATTTCCCAAGAAAAGTATAACCAGGGTCTTCTTACTTGTGCGGCTTTTAGTGATGAGCGCACTGCTGAGACTCCTATGGAGCTCAATGTTCACCTTCATGCTTCTGATGGTGAGCCCTTGTCTGATCCAACACGTTATCGTCATCTTGTTGGGAGTCTTGTGTATCTTGCTGTCACCCGTCCGGATATCTCCTATCCTGTCCATATTCTGAGTCAGTTCGTTTCTGCTCCCGCTTCAATTCACTATAGTCACCTTCTTCACGCTCTACGATATCTTAGTGGCACGATCTCTCATCGTCTCTTTTTTCCCCATTCCAGTTCGTTACAGCTCCAGGCCTATTCGGATGCTACGTGGGCTAGTGATCCTACAGATCGCCGTCCACTTTCTGCCTACTGTGTCTTTCTTGGTGGTTCCCTCATTTCCTGGAAGACGAAGAAACAAACTGCAGTTTCTCGTTCGAGCGCAGAGGTTGAGTTGCGAGCTATGGCTCTTCTGACGGCTGAGGTGACTTGGTTACTGGAGGATTTTGGTGTTTCTGTTACTACACCTACCACCCTCCTGTCAGACAGCACAGGTGCTATCAATATTGCGCGGGACCCCATGAAGCATGAGCTTACCAAACACATTAGTGTTGATGCTTCTTATGTGCGCGCTGCGGTGCAGGAACATGTTGTTGCTCTTCAGTATGTGCCTTCTGAATTACAGCTAGCGGACTTCTTCACGAAGGCTCAGACTAGAGAGCAGCATGGATTTCACCTCTCCAAACCCAGTGTTGTGGATCCACCATG
>NC_041385.1:255613699-255665671 GCF_002162155.2 Triticum dicoccoides
TATTAAGTGATATCTTTTGGCCTTTTGCATTCTACTCTCTTGGCATCCTCTTGTAGCCTTTTGGCATCCTCATGTATGTGTATATATGTTGGCTTTGACCTCCTAATAATACAAGTTGCTATTCTCAACAATGTCCACTAGTAAACCTGTCTGGGCGCAAAAATTATGAATTCTTACACAGTAGATCCACTGCTCAAGTACTGCTTCAGAAATTGGCTTTGGATGCTAATGCCTGGATAACAGTTGCAAGAGGGGCTGATTAAACATGAGGACAAAATCTGGGTGGGGGCAATGCTGGGCTCCAAACCAAGTTAATCCAGGCTTATCATTCCACTACTATAGGGGGGGCATTCAGGCATGCTACCAACATATCATAGAGTGAAACAACTGTTCAGCTGATCTGGTCTGAAGAAAGATGTGGAAAACTTTGTGAAGCAATGTGGCATTTGTCAACAAGCAAAGCATGAATTATGCAAAGTGCCAGGTCAGTTACAACCACTTTCTATACCTTATGGTCCTTGGCAAGCTACAAGTATGGATTTCATTGAGGGCTTGCCTAAATCAAAAGGATTTAATGCTATTTTAGTAGTGGTGAATCGTTTTACTGAAGTCACTCATTTCTTGCATCTAAAACACCCATTCACTGCAGCTTCAGTGGCTAAAGTTTTTCTGAATAACATAGTCAAACTGCATGGTCTGCCTCTGTTCATTGTATCTGATGGTGACAAGATCGTCACCAGTGCTTTTCGGAAGGTACTGTTTCAGAGTATGGGGCACTGAACTGCAAATGAGCACAGCTTATCATCCTCAAACGGATGGACAAACCAAGAGAGTGAATCAATGTCTGGAGATGTATTTGCGTTGTGCAGTACATGATTTACCAGCTAAGTGGGCCTCCTGGTTACCTCAGGCAGAACTTTGGTAATAATACCACGTACTGCCATTCTTCTCTGGGCTGTACTCCTTACAGAGCATTATATGGACATGACCCTAATGTGGGCCAGTTGCATGGTCAGACAGTTTCGCTGAATGCTGATGTTCAGGCTTGGCTGTCATCCCATACTTAACACGCAGCAGTTTTAAAGGAGCATTTGGCCAGGGCGCAGTGCAAATACAAGCACAATGCTGACAAAAAGAGGTCGGATCGTCAATTCACAGAAGGGGAAATGGTATATTTGTGCCTGCAGCCGTATACCCAATCTTCAGTGGCAAATCGTCCCTGTCCTAAGCTGGCTATGAAAGATCCTGTCGAAGATTGGTCAAGTTGCATACAGGTTGGAGCTACCCAGGGGCACAGCACATACCTGACCACACCCCCGTTTTTGCTACACTGCCAGAGCCGTTGGACCTATCTGTTCCTGGCCTCGCACCTGAAGAAATTTTGGATCGTCGTCTGATGAAGAAGGGTAACGCAGCGCACCAGCAGATTCTGGTGAAATGGACAACCATGCCCTCCACAGCAGCCACTTGGGAGGATTACCACGTTCTCAAGGCGCGTTATCCAGAGGCACCAGCTTGGGGGCAAGCTGGATCTTCAGGGGGAGGTACTGTCAGTCCTGAGGTACTGGCCATGGGCGTCAGCCAAGCTGGGAGACGTAAAGGCAAGACTGGGAAGGCGTCAAGCGCTGGTGCGTAATTCAAATGGTGGGTTGGGCTGGCTAGCGCCTGTGTAATGGACCGTGTGGGCAGGGTGTGAGTTGTAATGGACCTTGAGCTATATAAGCAACGGTCGAGTCTCGGCATCGAAGAAATGAAATGACTCTGAACCTCTCATTCTATCTTCTAGCTGCCTACCTCGTCTCTCTCCCCTTCCCAAATCCGAATCCTCGCCGTAGTTGATCAATGTCCGGCGAACCTTGCCGCGGCTAGGACGTGACACTGGGTCAAGACTGAGCATCGCCTACACCACACATTAGTGTAATAGTTTTTTCGTAAAATATCAGGTTGGTTCAGGTTGAGCACAAATGATCTTGGCACTTGTTGAGTGTTCGGCTTGTTGTGCTGATATCTCTCTAACGTGAGTGACCTTGTAACTTGTTATCGAAGTGAGCGCCCATTGCCTGATTCGGGATCAGCACTAGGCAGATACAGCACAAATTTCCTTGTAATTTCTCCGAACACCTAGCACGCATGAGAAGATCTTGGCAAGAGAGAAAAAGACACGCGCTGACCTACACATAAAGCTCTAGACTACCCCTCTTCGAGCGCGCTACACAGCAGAAAATAATCCCGGGCGGCGAAAGCATCACGCCCAGCCGCCACGTCAAGCAGCGGCTTGATCCAGGGAGGGAGCGAAGCCAAGAGAAACGGTAAGCGCCCGCGCGTACATACCAGCGCGTTGAGGTACTCAGCGTGGCCCGTGAACTCGGCCTTCATCGCGGAGCACCCCGCCGAGGCCGGAGAAGTCGCCGCGTCGGTGGCCATTGTCCTGGACCTCTTGGTGGCCGGGCCGGCAGGAGACGCTGGAGAGAGCAGCAGACAGTGAGAACGCGGAGAGGGAGCGAGAGTGAGGGTGAGGAGGGAGGTGAATTACGCGAAGAAGTGGTGGTGGGGCGAGGGGGTTTGCAGCCGGGTTGGGGCGCCGCCATGGTGGAGGGGAGAGGAAGCCGAAGCGAGGAGGGGAGGCCGCGCAGGTGGACGAGGCGGTGGCAGACGCGTAGGGGCACCATCTGGCTGGCCCGTCCCACGGTTTCGGCGCGGCTCTTGAGGGCCCGTGGCTGCCTCTTTTCGTGTGTCTAGACTTTTTTTTACACATGACATACACACGTTATTTTAAGGATTGGGATCAGGTGACATGCGCTACGGTAACATGCACGGTGACATGCGGCCTAAATTCAAATTTAAACATTGCGAAAAAATCTGAAAAAAAATCATGCATGTTCACAGCACATACTAAGATAACCCCTAAAAATTTCAGATCAAAATTCGAAACATACATCGAGAAACAAAAAAAAAAAGAAATCTGTCATGAATAGTTCCCGAACGGTTCTCTGTAAACTATTCACATCTGAGTTTCTCTTTTTTATTTCTAGATGTATGTTTTGAATTTTGATCTGAAATTTTTAGGGGTTATCTTAGTATGTGCAATGAACATGCATGATTTTTTTCAGATTTTTTCGCAATGTTTAAATTTGTATTTGGGCCGCATGTCACCGTGCATATCACCGTAGCGCATGTCACCTGATCCCAGTCCTTATTTTAAAATTGACAAAGTCACTCCATGAAAAAAGAAGATTGACAAAGTCGCTATTCGTAGTCGACGAAACATCTTTTCCTATCAAACGCACCTCGCCAGAAGGTCTGAAATAAATCCACGAAAATGCGAGTACCAATGTAAGTTCAGGACTTGAAACCTGATGAGTCGAGGACACCACTGTCCAACCACAGATTGGTTCAATGTGCACTTCTGACTATCCTGCAAACTTTTGTTGCGGCGTCTCAAATGACAATTAAATATTTTAATGTCATTCTCCCTTCGTCGCCAAATAAGTATCTCAACTTTAAACTAACTTCAGTATAAAGTTGTACTAAACCTGAGACGTTTATTTTATTTTGGGACGGAGGAAGTAGTATATACTAGCAAAATAGTATGTTTATTGCAAGGGATGAAAAAATACCACACTCTTCTAACCCAATAATCATGTCTCCATACTTCAAATAGGCTACATCCTTTATTTCAACACATGGCATCCCATATGTGTTGCCACGCATCCTCCTTCCTACCCTCGCCGAGGGTGGACTCAATGTTCACCCAATCACAACATGTCTGAATTTTGTCAATCCTAAATCATCTCTCTCGGCATAAGATTATAAATTTGCTTTTTTTTCCTCCATGAGCTTTTGGCGAGGTGTGCATGCATGGTTATAGATGGCTTTTTCGTTTCCAATCCTAGTTTTGCTGAGATGTTCATGTTTAATAGGATCGGCATTGTATGAAAGAAAAACAAATCATCTGATATTGATTAAGGTTGCATCCTAAATAGCATTTTTTTAATAGTTAACATGTAGAATAACATCATATTCAGATTTTACACAATTTTCTAATCAAATTTCATATATAACATGTTAAATTTAAAATTTGGGTTTAAAATATCTGGATATTTTTTTAAGCATTTGATATGTACTGCCGGCTAATTAACTCAAATATCAGGGGGTTTCCTGCAAAAGCAAAAATCTGGCTTAAAACTGGGTTGCGGGTTGATTACCAGAAACATCACGGAGTTTTCTACATATAGCATGAAAGACCAGTATAACATAAGCAAACACGAAAGACTGCGACCTCTCTTCCGGAACTGTGTAGTCCTCAGGTTCATCTGCTCAGTCGATGATGGTAATGCAGTTGGCGTGGCTGCCGGCAATGGGGAAGATGATCTGAGGCCTCTGGAAACGGCGCCGAGGGTACTGCTCCACTGTGATGGACGGTTCCGTCGTTGGAGCAGCTCCGCTAAGGTGTACGGCGACGAGGCTGAAGCATGACAAGACAGACAACGTTAATCTGAAGTGGGACCCTAATACCATCTGCAGTAGATGATGTAAAATACATCACCAAAAAGTGCTAGATGTAAAACGCATCAGCCGCGCCTAGGCCGCTCCGACAGATGCTGTAAGTACTGTTCACTCTGAAGTTAACTGCAGAAAATGAACTTCACAGTCAAAACTGAATTTTACTGTCAAAACTGATTGAACTAGTAACAGAGCATCGCAATAGATGTTTAGGGCGTTCGAGCACTAGTAGCAGAGAAGCAGTGATCTAAATCAGCAGACGCTCGAGCAGGGAACGCACTAACAGAGAGCAAGTTGTGCAGTAGCACCACGAGCGAGTGCTAAAGCAGCAACTCCTGTAGCTGTCGGAGGTTGTGCAGTAGCAACAGCAGCGCAAGCGAGAGCAAGAGCAGAGCAGCAACACGAACGAAAGCAGGAGCAGTGCAGCAGCGCGACCGACAGCAAGAACAGAGCCGCAACGCAAGCGACAGCCGGAGCAGCTGCATCTAGTGCCGTTGTGGAAGTCGCCACCGAGGAATCAACGACATGGGGGAGAGACGCCATGGATGATGTGGCCGGTGACGGCGCCATCGATGGAGACACGCCATGTCTGCTCAGTATCGAGCACCGGCAGCCCCGTGAGATCGAATAAAAGATAAAATGCAGCGGTGAGTGCAGAACCTCCTTGGTGGCGCCGAGTTGGCCTCGGCTTCATCGGAGGAATTGGTGAGGGTGCTGCGGTTCCAATGGGGCAGGTCGGGGATTGAGGTGGCGCGATAGACGAGGCGAACGTCGGGGCAGCTCCTTGGAGGTGGAGGACGGGGCGGCTGATCCGTCGGGACGACGAGATCGACAACGGATCCTTATCCGGTGCGGTGGATGAGGGACGGCAAGCTGTTGCGGTGGACGACGTAGTCGGGGAAGAGTCTCCGGCTGGGCAGCGGTCGGGAGGCCGATGGAGGAGCGTGGGGTTTCGCGGGTTTTGGTGGCCTCGATGTACGAATGGGGGGCGAAGGGGGAGGGGGAGCCAAGTTTAGGGACGCGTGTAACACCCTCAGTGTCATGCTACAGTAATCCCCTGTTAATGGTGCCAGGTCACCATGTTTATTGAGCTAATTATCACTTGATGAAAAATCAAAGTCAAATTCAAATTCAAATTTTGAGGGGAGTTCAGAATTTCTCAAACATGAAAATAAAAATGTTCATCATGTGCCAAATATTCCACAACTAATATTGATGGTGAACCAACATTTTTGCAAAGGGTTTAAGTGGCCTAAACTACTTAAAACAGTGACCTAAGCAATAAATTAAATGCCCTTTTTAATTTATAAAATTGGCAACTATTCCAAAAGCCTCCCAACCTTTTTGAGGCAGTGCACTTTAATTCTTTGAAATTGTTTTGGCCAGTGGCATAATTTTGCAAAGTCAATTGTGGCTAAAAGAAAATGCAAAAGCTGCTGGAAAAGAAAAAGAAAAACAACAAAAAGAAAAAGAAAAGGAGAAGTAGAGGGGAGAGAGAGGCCCTCTGCCTCACTCAGACTTCAGCCCACCCGAGCCAGCTGGCCCAACAGGCTGGCCCACACCCCCTGGGTCGTCGCTCTCCCCTCCCCTGTTCAACCGACCGAGGGCGCGCGCCCGCGCGTCGCCGCCGGACCACCTCGCCGTCGACGGGAGAGGATAAGGCCGCCCTGACGCCTCGGCAGCCTCGCCTCCCACTCGCCCACTTGCCCCCCTCTCTCTCTCGCCCACGCGCTCGCTCCGCCCTTCCTCTCCTCCAGATCCGCGGCCCGAGCGCAGTCACCGCTGCCCTCCGTCGTTGTCGCGGCCACCGGCGGACCCGCGTCCGCTGACCTTGTCGGTGAGCTCCGCCGGGGTCGACTACGTCGACTGGTGGCCTCAGCTGGAACCGGGAAGCACCGCAGTCGCCGTTCGTCCTCGTCCCCATCTCCGGCTACCGTCGATCTTCTTCGTCTCCGGCGCCGTCTCTGCAGCTCCTAAACCACCACGGGCCTTCGTGTCAGCCACTCGGTGAGCTCCACACCTTTCCTCTCCCCGTCCTAGCTCCGTTTACATGCCGCAGCAAGCTGTGCGCGATGCGCCGCCATTGCCGCGCCCTGGCTCCGCTATCGAGCTCGCAGCCATCACGGTAGGGCTCGTCCTGGTCTTCCGAGCTCACCAACGCGTTCGTGGCTTCGAGTAGTCGCCCTAGGAGTAGCGCGCCGCCCGTTTTGGCCTCCGTTTCATCATGCACGAGTTCGCCGTGCTTCGGGTCTCCGCCGTCCCTGTCGCTGGCGGCGGCTCCGGCCATCGCAGCTCGTGTGGCCACCCGCGTTGGATGCGGCGTTGCTCACTCGTTCGAACGTGCCAAAGCACGGGCCAAATGGCCCCATGTACGTGGATTCCGGCGAGATCCCGAGCGCCTCCGCCGTATTTTCGGTCGCCGGCGTTTAGCCGGCGGCCACCACCGACGTGGCACACCTGGGGCCACCCCTGGGTCACTGCCAGTGGGGCCCCTAGCCCCCTGTTGACCAGTTGACTTGGTCAACCGTGCTGACTGGGCAGGCCCCAGCCACTGATGTGCGGGTCCCACTGCTTAATCCTCTAATTAAAACATTTTAATAATTAAAACTAATTAGTTAGTTAATTAGACACTGACAGGTGGGCCCAGTAGTTTTACTAACTAAATTTAGATTAGTTTAAACCCTGTTTAACCCACTGTCTATGACAGGTGGGTCCCCCATGTCAGTTTTGACCGGTCAGCCGTCCTGTTGACTATTGACGTCACTATGACGTCATGCTGATGCAATATTCCTTTTCTATTATTTTAAATAGTTTCTGAAAATGCTTTAATCTTTGAATAATCATAGAAAATAAACCGTAACTCAGATGAAAATGTTTTCTACATGAAAGTTGCTCAGAAAAATCCAACGAATCCAGATACGCGGTCCGTTTACCTGTCAGATGCCTCTAACTATCTGAACATGGAACATTCCCCCTCCGGTCATCTGTCTGACAAAGGTCCGGAACCGGGAAAACATTCCCGGTTGACTTCCCCCCCTCGCCGGTATCGTGTAGCGCCGCGTTAGAACACGTCTAGCTCTGCATGTTGTCCTGTTATGCTATGTTTGCTTTATACTTACTGTTTCTTCCCCCTCTTCTCTCCGGTAGACCCCGAGACCGATGCTGCCCCTGTGATCGACTATGTCACCGACGACCCCTCCTTGCCAGAGCAACCAGGCAAGCCCCACCTTTGATCATCCCGATATCGCCCATTCCATTCTCTCATGCTTGCATTAGATTTTGCTATTGTTATTGTTTGCTCCTATTCTGATGCATAGCCTGCTTATTGTTACTTTACCTGCTTATTCTAAACTGGTTAGTATAGGTTGGTTAGTGATCCATCAGTGACCCCCCCACCTTGTCCTTGTTGCCCCTGCTTCATCATTGAAGACCCGATCAACGGGATCGAAGACTAGGCCCCGGCACCGCACATCACTTTCCCCTTAGTTGCTCGACACTGCTGGGTTACTATCGAGTGCCGAGGGTGAGACCTCTACAGCACTTCTGATGTTAACCCTGTAGTGTAGCTATTCGGTCGTGGTTATCGAGGGTGATTCCGCCTTAACCACTTCCGATACGACTCTGTCGTGCAACCCTTCAAGTGTGAACCTCGGGGGTGGCTCCTCCTACGTTCACCTTGATGATTACATTGAGTGGAATTCACCGGGGGTGATTCCTCGGGTTCTCCCCTTGATGTTTGGACACACGGATACTTGGACTTTACAACTGTTACTTGGAAGGGCGGGTCGACCCTGAGGGGTACCCGCGAGTGATGTGGAGACGGGTTGACCTGGAGGGTGCCCGCGAGATAATTACGAGGCGTGGCCGGGCATTCTTAGTCCTTGCCGCAAGTCCTCGAGACGGGGCAACGGGGTCACATCTTTCGTGAGTCTCTGCTTGTTACCGCGCGTTCCTAATCCACGACGGTTTGGATATTTGATCCGAGGGGCCTCTGGCCTGATAGCACTAACCATCACGTGGGCATAGTATGGGCATTCTGCGTCGTATGCATCAGCCGAAGCTTAATAGACGTCAGCGACTGAGCGGCGCGCGCTGGGTTGGACTGCGTAAGGACCTGCCTTGTTGAAGGAGGTAGCTAGGTCAGCTCATCGGCCATGTACGCAACATGCAGGAGTTCCCGGGGAGATGGCCCATGACCCCTGGGGGCATAGGTTTAGTCCGGCGTGCTGGCCTCTCTATTAAGCCTAGGTCGGGTTGCGGCGTATTGTTTGGCCGAGGCTGGGCATGACCCAGGAAAGTGTGTCCGCCGGAGTTAAGCGAGCGTGGTGGGTAAGTTGGTGCACCCCTACAGGGAAGAACTAATCTATGCATAGCCTGTCCTACGGTAACAGACACTCGGAGTTGTATCCCGATCGATACAACTAGAACTGGATACTTGTGATGAGAATTGGATTGTGATGAGGTGATAACCGGATAGTATGGCTCTGGGATTGCTTTCTCGCAGGGAGTCGAGAAAGGATCTCTGGCCGAGGTTGATAACACTACTACTACTTTACTTTATGCTACTCTACTCCCTCCTGTTTGCTGCAAGATGGTGGTTTCCAGAAGATGCTAGTCTTCGATAGGACTAGGCCTTCTCTCTATTCTGGCATTTCCGCAGCCCATCCACATATACATCCCCTCTTTGATAATGTTGCATATGTAGTGTAGATCCTTGCTTGTGAGTACTTTGGATGAGTACTCACGGTTGCTTTGCTCCCCCTTTCCTCCTTTCTTTCTTCTTTCTGGTTGTTGCAACCAGATGGTGGAGTCCAGGAGCCAGATGCCACCTTTGACGACTGCTGCTACCCCGAGGGTGCCTACTACCACATGACGAACGTCGACGACCAGGGGTAGTTAGGAGGCTCCCAGGCAGGAGGCCTTGCCTTTTCAATCGTAGATGCTTTTGTGCTAGCCTTCTTAAGGCAAACTTGTCTAACTTATGTCTGTACTCAGATATTCTTGCTTCCGCTGACTCTTGTGTATTCGAGCTTATGTATTCGAGCCCTCGAGGCCCCTGGCTTGTAATATAAAGCTTGTATTATTTTAATTTGTGTCTAGAGTTGTGTTGTGATATCTTCCCGTGAGTCCTTGATTTTGATCGTACACATATGCGTGCATGATTAGTGTACGATTGAATCGAGGGCGTTACAAGTTGGTATCAGAGCCGACTGCCTGTAGGTAGCCCCCTTTCCAACTCCTTGGCCGAAGTTGAGTCTAGTCACTGAAAAACTTTTACTAACATTGACTGTGTGGCTTACGGGCCCACGTCGCCATTGGGTGGTATTAGGATATTTTATTCCTCGTCTATACTCTGGGACTCTAATCTCTCTTCTATTCGGGTTAACCATTTTACTAAACTCTGGCATTAGGTTCTCGTACCCACTTCCTCCCGGAGAGCCTCGACATTATCGATGATCGCTTGCTTCGCTAGAAGATTCTGCGGATACTCCTCGATGTTTCTCGAGACCCTGTACCAACTGCCTTGCAGTTCCTGACCACTGGTAATCCCCTTGAATAACATCCTTGCCGCTTGTACCTTCATCCCTAGTTGCTCCTGATATTACAAGATGCCCCGAAATTCTCTATTGTTTCAAGAATCCTTTGAGCTTACTGCCTTACAGTTCTTTGCCCCATGAATACCCCCCTTCGAATAATTCCTTGCACTCACCGAGGATCAGTTCATCCTCAGTTGTTCGTGTGATTCACAAAATACTTCGAAATACTATTTGATCTTCTGAAAATCCTCTACAACCTGTTGCTCTTTTTTTTGAAGGATCAGTGACAGTGGGAGAGGCTCCCACTGACTTTGTATTACTCACAACATAATAGTTACATGTGTGTTACAATGGGTTTTAGGCCCCCCGGCCGTAAGGGTTGCAGAAACAAGAGCTAGCGGTCCAAACTTACAATGAAATCAGAGAGAAAAGGATGAACCTTCTCAGGACAGTTATGGGTCACCAAACCCAACAGATGTTTGAACCTAGCTAACCACGCCACAAACGAGTGTGGGATCCCCCTGAAATGTTGGTTGTTTCTTTCCATCCACAGGCTCCAAGCAGCAAGCAAGAAGATATCCATGAAAAGCGGCCGACGCCAGCTCTCTCTCCCACCATGCAAGATGGCTAGCCTATTGGTTCCTCCTGGCCAGGTCAGACCAACCTTACTCCAGCATTGTTGGGCAAAAGGGCACGTGAAGAAGAGATGTTCCACGGTTTCCTCGGGCGGGTTTTGGCAAAGCATGCAAGTGTAGTTGCCCCCGGCCACAGCAAAGTGCCGCCGCTTCAGCATGTTCCTGGTGTTCAAACGATCGACCATAAGCAGCCACCCAAACATCTTGAACTTGATCGGGCTTTTGGATTTCCATAGCCATCCAAAGGCCTCATCAGCTTTCACCTGCCTGAAATAGTGGTTGTAGTACCTCTTTGACGAATAACGTCCTAGGTCACAGACCCAAACGTCGGCCGAGCCGTTGTCCAAACTGACATGCGAGGACCCTTGTTGTATCTCTCTGATCTCCTCCCTGGCCTGGATCAAAAGAGGCAGACTGAAGATCGCGGCTGGATCAGTGGTCCTGAGAACCTTGGCAACGGAGTCGTCCTCGTTCAGAGCATAAGAGAAGGCTCGCGGATGCGTGTCCATCAGTGCAGAGCCATTGTCACTAAGCCAGACATCTTTCCAAAACAGAGAGCTGCAACCATCTCCGGGGATGACCTTGGCGATCCCACGGAAGGTTCCACTGAGCTGCATTACGTCTTTCCACCAGAAGGAACCCACTGGCTCAGCGGCGTGCGGCACCCTGTTCGGGTAGTACGCCTCCCAGACTAGCTGAACCCAGGGCACATCCTCACGATTGTAGAATTTGAACAAGTACTTTAGGAGAAGCGCGACATTTTGTATTTTGATATCAATAACACCAAGGCCACCACACCGTTTCGGTCAACAGACAAGCTCCCAGGCAGCAAGGGAGTTGGATTTGATCCCATCATCAGAATTTTTTGCCTAGAGGCAGTAGCGGCGCAGTTTGTCCAGGTGCTCAACCACTTTAGGGTGCAGCTTGATCGTGCACATTGCATAGATCAGCATGGAGGTGATCACCGAATTGACCAGCGTCAGCTTGGCCCCCAACGACATCAGTGATAGGGCAGTGGAAGTTTTCCTCTCAACCGAGTGTACCAATGGCATGAGATCGAGAACACTCGGCCTAGTCGTCCCCATGGGGAGACCAAGATAAGTGAACGGCAGGGTGCCAACAGAGCAGCCAAACACCTCCGCCAACCCACCAGCACGCTGGTGGTCGACATTAATGGGTATGAGGGTCGATTTATGGAAGTTGATCTTGAGCCCCACCGAAGCCGCATAATCCTCCAAGATAAGTTTCATGCGGGCTGCCTGCGTAGGACAAGCTTGCATAACCAAGATTGTGTCGTCAGCGTATTGCACCACCGGGAAGTCACCTGCATTTTCACGGGGAATGGGAAGCTCCAGCAACCCCTGAGCGTAAGCGTCATTGATCGCAGCTTGGAGCAGATCAGCCGCAAGGACAAAGATCAATGGTGAAAGAGGGTCACCCTGTCGCACTCCACACTTGCATTTGAATTTTCGACCAGGAACACCATTTAAGAGGACTGACGAAACTCCCGTGCCAAAGATCGTTTCCATCCAGCCCAACCACCTATCATCAAAACCCATGTGTTTCATGATTTCCAACATGGGGGCATGCTCAATCGTATCAAAGGCCTTGGCAAAGTCAAGCTTAAGCAATATAATCTCTCTCCCAGACGAGTGGCACTGGTGAATATATTCGTACGACCACGCGAGACAATCCTGGATGGTCCTACCTTTGATAAAACCATATTGGTTCCTGTGTATGATTTTTAGAATGACTTTCTGCAGCCGGTTCGCCAAGATCTTTGTAATGACTTTCAGATAACAGTTCAGTAAGGTAATTGGTCTGAAATCATTAGCCGTTTCCAGAGAGGATATTTTTGGAATCAGGGTGATATAACCCTCGCTAATGCTAGTGATGTCAAGACCACCAGCATGGAAAGTGTGACAAAGATCATAGAAATCTGACTTGATGATTTGCCAGCACTTCTTAAGAAAACAACCATTAAAACCATCCGGGCCAGGTGCTCTGTCATTCGGCATTTCCTTAACAACAGCATCTATTTCATCATTAGAGAAAGGCGCACTCAGTTGGTCCAGCCCATTAATCCTGCGGATGATCCTAGAGAGATCAAACTTCATGCTGGTAGGTTTAGAAGAACCCAAACGATCCTTGTATGTATTGAACAGGACCCCCTCCTTGCCAACATGGTCATGGATTTCGACCTCGCCAACTCTAAGCATGGCAATAGCATTGTGCCTGCACCTCTCTGTGGCCAAAGACTGAAAGAGCTTAGTGTTTTCGTCAGCAAAGCGAAAATACCTGATAGTACATCTCTTTCGCTAGTACTCATTCTGGTATTTGAGCAGTGCCTGTAAGTGGGTTTTCAATATCTTCCTGAAGTTTGACTCCTGGACATATAAAGGTCGTTTGTCCTCAAGGGTGTCCATGATGGCCAGAGTCTCATTACTGTGTTGAATCAGAACTTTAAGTTTCAAGACACCCTTACTCCAACACTTGAGATCGTATCTCAAGTTTTTAAGTTTTTTGCAAATTCGCGCCGCGGCATTGGGTGCATGACATGTTTTAGACCATGAGCTAGCAACAACCTCCATAAACCCATCATGATTAGTCCAGAAATTCTCAAACCAAAAAAGCTTGGATCGGGGGATACTTGATTCAATCGTGACCACGCACGAAATGTGATCAGACACTGGCTTCCCCAGGGGCAGGACCATTGTGTTTGGATATGTGGTGGTCCAACAAGACGACGAGAAGAACCAATCCAACTGTTCGAGCAGAGGATCATCCTGCATATTACTCCAGGTGTATGCTCGGCCTTTCACTGGTAATTCCATGAGTGACTGTGCGCGGATGAGCTCGTTAAATAACAGCATGTCCGCAGCGTCACCCCCCGGTTTGTTTCTGTTATTCGTGGATCGAATAAAGTTAAAGTCGCCAAGAATTAGCCAGTTTTCATCATCAGGGTTATTCAAATCAAAAAGCCAGTTCGTAAAATCCACTCTACGCTGACCAGAGCAGGGGCCATAGACATTGATCAGATTCCACGAATCATTCGACTGCGTGGCCACAAAAGAAATCCCAATGGCAAAAGAATCCACAAACCAAGATGTGCCCGTAAACACAGCACTATTCCAAATGACAATGATGCCACCAGAGGCACCCACTGATGGCGCAAAAACAAATTTATCAAAGCGCTTAGGGCAGAAAGTCTTAATAAATGCAAGATCGAAGGATTCACGTTTAGTTTCCTGGATACATAGCACAGAACAACCGCTAGTATCAATCGCATTCCTAATAGCCAAAATTTTTGCATCAGAGTTTATGCCTCTGATGTTCCACGAGAGCACATTCCACGATTTATTCATCAGAAGGGAAGACTTCAGTGTTCATCCGCCCCCGGCGAGCGCTGGTCATCCAGTAGCTTATCACGGGAGAGGGCTTCCGGAGCAATTCCACAGTTACTTCCCATCAGTTGAAGATCCTCGATCGGTGTTGGTGGGGGGCAAGTAGCATTGGGCACCTGCACAGGAGCAGCAGCCAAAGAAACAGCATTGACAAAAGGAATCTCACGTGGTTTCACCCTTGACTTGGAACGATTTGCGTCTGGAGCGTGGTTGATTTTGAATCCATCATACTTGTTGGATCTATTGCTCCATCTGACAGTAGTGGTGTCCAAAGGCACTAACACATTACGGTGTTGAGTAGCATTGAACACAGAGGAGGATGCAAGCACCTGAAGCGCAGTAGGCTGATCTGATGAGGGCACTATCTGAGATTCCACCTCCGCCGAGACGAGCTGCGTGATCGCCTTGAGGCCAGGAGAGTGTTCAGGTAGATCCCAATTCGGAGCAATCAACCGAGCCCTGGGTTTAGGCGACAGCATACACGATGGAACAGTAATTGCCCCCCACTGAATTCCAGAAGCAAAGATCCTTGAGAAGATGTCAGGTTCAGGCACCATACACTCAATCCAAGCTGCAGCAGCAGCATTAAGATGATTTTGAATAATCTGAAAAGGGTTGAGGGGCAACATCACAGGAGAATTGTGCTGAAGGGTGATAGCTGGTGTATATATGCGTTTGAGCATACCCCCAATCCAAAGCAAGAACTCATGATCAACTGCAACCTGAAGAAAAACAGAGCTTCCCCCAGCCCTGACGAACTCCAACCTGGCTGCAGGGTTGCCATTCACAAATCCATCAACCAAAGCTTCCACTGCCTGAAACTCCGAATCGGATGACCAAATGTCAGATAGATTATCCTGCACATTATGCTCCGGGTCCACACCATCCATGAGAGACGGACCATCATACTGAAAGAAAGTCCTGAAACTGAACCCAGTGTAAGGTGGAGGGATCACAGGCCACACACCCCACCCGTTATCCTGAACATCCTGAGCAGGTTCAGGGGCATTCCAGGCAGCCTCATTCAAAGCATCCTGAGCAGCCATCTCATCGATTCTTGCTTGCTGCATGAGGGTGTAGTAAGGAAGCTGGTATGGATGTGGAGATGCATTCAAAAGTGGGGGAACATCCTCATTACCAACCAAGTTTGGTATAGTGTTTCTGCCATTCAGAACATAAACAGGCACCGACCACGAGCGAGCAAGACCCGGTAGTAAACCAACCCTG
The DNA here is from genome assembly GCF_002162155.2 of Triticum dicoccoides. NCBI lineage: Eukaryota > Viridiplantae > Streptophyta > Magnoliopsida > Poales > Poaceae > Triticum > Triticum dicoccoides. The sequence goes on from NC_041385.1 coordinate 255,629,006, forward strand.
GTAATCACAAGACTATGCGGCACCTCAGCCACATCTTTGATATGACATTTAACAAGGATTCTAGCCTTGTTCTGTCCCGGACGGGGCCAGGCAAGCATCTTCCCAAAGTGTGATACAGCCTTATGGACATAATGCTCAGTTTGATAGTCCATTGGAAAAGCAAGAAACATGACCCAAACTTCATATTCAAAGGCAGGCATGCGCATATTGATACTCTCATCATGCGGAACTAGGGAGAAGGTGGAATCCTCAGTCAAAGCATGCGGTCCTTCTCTAATGGCAGCATCTCTACTCTCCATATCCGCAAACACTACACACCCGATCCCCAGCGGGTAAACAAAGTCATCTAGCAGTTCATACTCTAAATCTCCAACAATAATGCAGCAGACCTCAGCTAGCCAGAACTCCTTCTGATGATCAAGGCCGGAGGATTGACGGAGACAATGGCGTACCTATCATGGTTCAGAGGCGGATCATCCACCACCATAACGTGACGTTGGACCCGGTGAGCAGGCCCGCGATCAAAGGTGGATCCATCAGGAGCGAAGGCAAACGGGCGCACGAGGAAGTTCGCCATGGTAGATGGAGCCGGGGGCTGCGGCGGCTTGAGAGATATTGCCGGATTAGGGGGTGGTGGTTTCTTGCTCAAGGCCGTAGATGAGAGGAATCGAGATGGTGGAGGCGTGGGTGTAGAACTCGAGGAGAGCGTCATCTCACCCGATTGGGGTTTTTGGTAGGCAGAATTGACTACACCCTGACCGGGTAGGCGTATCGTCAAGCAATGGGGGTTAGCCACGTCCGCGTGGTGTGGGATTATCTGTTTCCGTTTCCATATGCAACCACCATGCGGATCCCTAACAACACGGGCCATACCAACATCCACAGAGTTACCAACCTCAGATTCATCTGCGGCAGCCCGAGGCAAGATCCTCTCCGATTGTGTTAGATTTTTTCGTTTCCAAGCCCAACGGGGGAGAAAAGCACAAGCCTTAAGCTTACGTGACTTGTGGCCCAGACGATAGCAGAGAGAACAGCGGCGAAGCCCAGGACAAAGCCTAGTCATGTGGTCAACCGCAGAACATGCATTACATGGAATGCCCAAAGGGTCCGGGCCCACTTTGCATGGCACATGCTTGTGATCATTAGGACGTGTAATCGAGCAAGCATAGGCGCCAGAAACATCCCCACAACGTTGACAGAAAACTCCAGTGCAGGAAGCATCAACATGGCCAAGACGATCACAGAGAGAGCAATGCAAAAGTCTTTTGTAAATGTAATCCTTGGTGGGGACTGACGAAATTTGCACCATAAGCTTAACATTATCATTATCATATCCGGCCTGCCAGCCATCCAGAATAGAAAGAAGTTTCTCATCCGGAATTGAATCCCATAAGCCCACAATATATCCTTCCCCATGAATAGATGGCAACCTTCCAGGAATATCGGGAGCAATAGGTAAAGATATGGAACCAATCCGAAAAGAATCCGGAGAAACCGGAGAGGAAAAACTACCAAAGGAGATTCGATCTGAAGGCTCACCGGAATGCAAGTCCGTCGGCGGTGGAATGAAACCCAATTTCTGCAGTACTGGTAAAGACGCGGGATCCAATGGTAGTTTACTCTGGTTAGAGAGCCATTTAGATTTAATCGCCGGACCAGGTGATGAAGCCAAACCAGTTAGCTCAGAATCAGCATGCCATGAGGGGAGCCATGGGCGTGAATTCCCAGAACGATGGAGATGAAAGTGGCAGATAAAGTCCGGCCAAATACGGTCTCTCAACCCAAAAATGAAATGTCCCACACGATTTGAGGCCACTGAAAACCGAAAATGTCGATCACCCAATCGCAAGACATTGAAACCAGCAGAAAGACCTCCAATACATGACTGAAGGGCCAAACCCACCGAATCCACCCAGAGGGGAAAATAAGCCGAGGAGAAGGAAACTTCAAGGAAGAATTCCTTGGAGCCGGGGTTGGGGACGAAGTGGACCGTAGATCCAAACCTTGCACGCACCTGTGCCTCAACCTTGAGGCCAGGGGAGAAATCCCAGTGGAGGAGGCCGTCCATTGGGGTCGTCGGGAGGAGATCGTAGGGTTAAACCCTAGAATCGCCATGGGAGTCGCCTGAGGTGGGTGGAGGTGGGGGGGGGGGGTCGCCATCACCGCGGAACCTGTTGCTCTTAGAATTCTTGCATACTTGCTTTCTGGTTAATTCCATTTGTCTAGCGATATTCATTAAAATCCTTTGGGATTAACATTCTGATCCTGTTGATTCAGCATGTGTGAGAATGCACACGATCATCAATTAATCCTTGGAAATTTTCTTTCCTGCTCAGGCTTTGTTTTGAATATGAGCTGGTTATTGCCCAATCAAGATTTGATCGAGTGCACCTCTAAGTCTATTCAACTTACTCATCTTTTGATCAGAGCCTCTGCTTCTGATCCTTCGTCTTGAAATCATAATTCCTGTGTACCCAAGCATCGAATCATTCAGACGTTTATATAAGCCGATGCCTTTGCATCCCCTTCTTCATCTGATTGATTACCGATACTCACATCAACTCTGTCGTGAATCGCCAGATCCACTGCTGGGTTGTTATCCGACAGTGTCCTTCACATCCAAAATCTTATCAGTATTTCCCTGATACATAATACCTTCGGTATATTGTATCATCTGCTTTGACTTCGATACTCTGCTTTCGAACTCGTATCTTTTGCTTGGTTGATGGTTGTATAGATTCGTAAAAATGCCCCGATGGGTTGAACTTATGCCTTCCGTAATCCGAGTGAACCCGAGAGTTCTCACGAGTCTTACTCTTCTGGTACTCGCCAGATAAATCCTCTGCACTACATTTTCTTTGAAAAACGAGGAGTGAATGAAAGGTTATGCATTGAAGAAGTGGGAGTCGACCTTGAACCCTTGTGTTCATGCCCATGGACCCGATGTAGAACTTATCGTGGAAGCTGCTCGTAAAAATGATTACCCCTTGTTATAAGTTCATCTTGTATCAGTGGTTTGATCATTCGTAACCGTGGTTCCGACCATAGTTTCTCCTTAACTCCATTTCCCGGACAAGTTAAAATACTTGTCTTCTGCAGATCATTTCATATGTCTAACCTCTATTTTTGATCTACCTCAAGTATTCCCCTTGTTATCTCAAGTATATTGTGTCATTGCACTACCACTTGTGAATTCTCATTGGAATGATACTCCATCACATCATTCCTAGCTTGATCGGTTATATCATTATCATGCTAAATTTTAACTGTGCTACCAGGTCCTTTCTGGAGCATAATTTTCGACGACGAGCTAAGCTTATGTCGATCTTCCTCGTCATACCATTTTGCCATGAACAACAAGGTTGCTTTCGAGTTTGTGTCATACTCGTGGTTCAATTAACCTTACACTTCATCATTTCTTTTGCTTAATCTCATCGTTAATCGATTACATCTTCATGAAACCTCTCGACAAATGTGTCGTGATCATCATCATCATTCCAAACTTTCCTAGGATATCAACCGAATTCATGATGAGAAATACCATCCTTGCCCCCTCGATGAATTGTTGCTGAGCCCGTGGGCCCCATCCTCATCTTTTCCTTGCTGAAATTGTATGACTTATTTTATAAGTTGTTCCAATGGATCCTTTGTGTATCCGAAGTCTGACATTTCCCTGATGACCATGTCAACACTATCCCGAAGCATGTGTGTGATACTCCGATCATCAACAAGAACATTGGGAGCGCAATGCTAACTGTTCTTGATCAATTAGCCAAACACCGTTGTATGGGTAAACCTCATAAATTCCTTGCTCCTTTGTCTAAAAGGCTTAATACTTGGAGCCCTATCATGCTCTGCCTTTCCTTGGGAAAGTTATACTCCAACACTTGGGTATAAACATCTTTCCTTTCCATTGGTCTGGTTATCATAATAATCACATTTTCCTTTCCATTGTTTTGTTTCACCTTTCTTGTCATCTAACTTGTCTGAGCAGAAATAAATCCTTGCTTAAGTAAGCACCTCGGTGTACAACTCTATCAGTAAGACCCTGTTACTATTGTTGATGACATTCCGGTAACCACCGATGGACGAGAACTTTGCCTATTGGTTCGCCTCGTATTACGAGCAGGAAAATTGTTCTCTTCGTCCCTCGCCCTTGGTACCAACGCTGTTGCCAACATAATTGGCAGGCTATCCTCTGACCTGCCTTGCTATCATGGTCGTGCAAAATTTTAGTGCCTTCCTGCTTTTAACCCACACGGTGGGCCCATAACCCACAGTTCCACACGATCGAAACTTGACTCTCCTGTATATCTTTGATTCTGAAATATTCTTGCATTTGGCTTCGTATCATGTCACGAGCCACCCCCCCGAGGGATGAGCTATTCCTGATGCTCTGAACCCCTTCTCACACTCTGTTCAGGTATCGATCGATTGTCCATCCGCTTGAAACTTCTTATTGTACCTTCATATTTTGCTCTCGACGTTATTCTTAAATTTCAACTCGAGAGATACTTCTGTCACATTACCTGCATTGTTCACCAGACAATTAAACCCATAAGGGTCAGTTCTCCCGAAGTTACTCTTTTCTTCCCCACTTAAATCTCGGGACGAGATTTCTTGTAGTGGAGGAGATTTGTAACACCCTCAGTGTCATGCTATAGTAATCCCCTGTTAATGGTGCCAGGTCACCATGCTTACTGAGCTAATTATCACTTGATGAAAAATCAAAGTCAAATTCAAATTCAAATTTTGAGGGGAATTCAGAATTTCTCAAACATGAAAACAAAAATGTTCATCATGTGCCAAATATTCCACAACTAATATTGGTGGTGAACCAACATTTTTGCAAAGGGTTTAAGTGGCCTAAACTACTTAAAACAGTGACCTAAGCAATAAATTAAATGCCCTTTTTAATTTATAAAATTGGCAACTATTCCAAAAGCCTCCCAACCTTTTTGAGGCAGTGCACTTTAATTCTTTGAGATTGTTTTGGCCAGTGGCATAATTTTGCAAAGTCAATTGTGGCTAAAAGAAAATGCAAAAGCTGCTGGAAAAGAAAAAGGAAAACAACAAAAAGAAAAGAGAAAAGGAGAAGTAGAGGGGAGAGGGAGAGGCCCTCTGCCTCACTCAGGCTTCAGCCCACCCGAGCCAGCTGGCCCAACAGGCTGGCCCACACCCCCTGGGTCGTCGCTCTCCCCTCCCCCTGTTCAACCGACCGAGGGCGCGCGCCCGCGCGTCGCCGCCGGACCACCTCGCCGTCGACGGGAGAGGATAAGGCCGCCCTGACGCCTCGGCCCCCTCGCCTCCCACTCGCCCACTTGCCCCCCCTCTCTCTCTCTCGCCCACGCACTCGCTCCGCCCTTCCTCTCCTCCAGATCCGCGGCCCGAGCGCAGTCGCCGCCGCCCTCCGTCGTTGTCGCGTCCACCGGTGGACCCGCGTCCGCTGACCTTGTCGGTGAGCTCCGCCGGGGTCGACTACATCGACTGGTGGCCTCAGCTGGAACCAGGAAGCACCGCAGTCGCCGTTCGTCCTCGTCCCCATCTCCGGTTGCCGTCGATCTTCTTCGTCTCCGGCGCCGTCTCTACAGCTCCTAAACCACCACGGGCCTTCGTGTGAGCCACTCGGTGAGCTCCACACCTTTCCTATCCCCGTCCTAGCTCCGTTTACGTGCCGCAGCAAGCTGTGCGCGATGCGCCGCCATTGTCGCGCCCTGGCTCCGCTATCGAGCTTGCAGCCATCACAGTAGGGCTCGTCCTGGTCCGCCGAGCTCACCAACGCGTTCGTGGCTTCGAGTAGTCGCCGTAGGAGTAGCGCACCGCCCATTTTGGCCTCCGTTTCATCATGCACGAGTTCGCCGTGCTTCGGGTCTCCGCCGTCCCTGTCGTTGGCGGCGGCTCCGGCCATCGCAGCTCGTGTGGCCACCCACGTTGGATGCGGCGTTGCTCACTCGTTCGAACGTGCCAACGCACGGGCCAAATGGCCCCATGTACGTGGATTCTGGCGAGATCCCGAGCGCCTCCGCCGTATTTTTGATCGCCGGCGTTTAGCCGGCGGCCACCACCGACGTGGCACACCTGGGGCCACCCCTGGGTCACTGCCAGTGGGGCCCCTAGCCCCCTGTTGACCAGTTGACTTGGTCAACCGTGCTGACTGGGCAGGCCCCAGCCACTGACGTGCGGGTCCCACCGCTTAATCCTCTAATTAAAACATTTTAATAATTAAAACTAATTAGTTTAGTTAATTAGACACTGACAGGTGGGCCCAGTAGTTTTACTAACTAAATTTAGATTAGTTTAAACCCTGTTTAACCCACTGTCTATGATAGGTGGGTCCCCCATGTCAGTTTTGACCGGTCAGCCGTCCTGTTGACTGTTGACGTCACTATGACGTCATGCTGATGCAATATTCCTTTTCTGTTATTTTAAATAGTTTCTGAAAATGCTTTAATCTTTGAATAATCATAGAAAATAAACTGTAACTCAGATGAAAATGTTTTCTATATGAAAGTTGCTCAGAAAAATCCAACGAATCCGGATACGCGGTCCGTTTACCTGTCAGATGCCTCTAACTATCTGAACATGGAACATTCCCCCTCCGGTCATCTGTGTGACAAAGGTCCGGAACCGGGAAAACATTCCCGGTTGACTTCCCCCCCTCGCCGGTATCGTGTAGCGTCGCGTTAGAACACGTCTAGCTCTGCCTGTTGTCCTATTATGCTATGTTTGCTTTATACTTACTGTTTCTTCCCCCTCTTCTCTCCGGTAGACCCCGAGACCGATGTTGCCCCTGTGATCGACTACGTCACTGACGACCCCTCCTTGCCAGAGCAACCAGGCAAGCCCCCCTTTGATCATCCCGATATCGCCCATTCCATTCTCTCATGCTTGCATTACATTTTGCTAATGTTATTGTTTGCTCCTATTCTGATGCATAGCCTGCTTATTGTTACTTTACCTGCTTATTCTAAACTGGTTAGTATAGGTTGGTTAGTGATCCATCAGTGACCCCCCCACCTTGTCCTTGTTGCCCCTGCTTCATCATTGAAGACCCGATCAACGGGATCGAAGACCAGGCCCCGGCACCGCAGATCACTTTCCCCTTAGTTGCTCGACACTGCTGGGTTACTATCGAGTGTCGAGGGTGAGACCTCTACAGCACTTCTGATGTTAACCCTGTAGTGTAGCTATTCGGTCATGGTTATCAAGGGTGATTCTGCCTTAACCACTTCCGATACGACTCTGTCGTGCAACCCCTCAAGTGTGAACCTCGGGGGTGGCTCCTCTTACGTGCACCTTGATGATTACATTGAGTGGAATTCACCGGGTGTGATTCCTCGGGTTCTCCCCTTGATGTTTGGACACACGGATACTTGGACTTTACAATTGTTACTTGGAAGGGCGGGTCGACCCTGAGGGGTACCCGCGAGTGATGTGGAGACGGGTTGACCTGGAGGGTGCTTGCGAGATATTTACGAGGCGTGGCCGGGCATTCTTAGTCCTTGCCGCAAGTCCTCGAGATGGGGCAACGGGGTCACATCTTTCATGAGTCTCTACTTGTTACCGCGCGTTCCTAATCCACGACGATTTGGATATTTGATCCGAGGGGCCTCTGGCCTGATAGCACTAACCATCACGTGGGCATAGTATGGGCGTTCTGCGTCATATGCATCAGCCGAAGCTTAATAGACGTCAGTGACTGAGCGGCGCGCGCCGGGTTGGACTACGTAAGCACCTGCCTTGTTGAAGGAGGTAGCTAGGTCAGCGCACCGTCCGCGTATGCAACGTGCAGGAGTTCCCGGGGAGATGGCCCATGACCCCTGGGGGCATAGGTTTAGTCCGGCGTGCTGGCCTCTCTATTAAGCCTAGGTCGGGTTGCGGAGTATTGTTTGGCCGAGGCCGGGCATGACCCAGGAAAGTGTGTCCGACCGGAGTTAAGCGAGCATGGTGGGTAAGTTGGTGCACCCCTGCAGGGAAGAACTAATCTATGCATAGCCTGTCCTACGGAACGGACACTCGGAGTTGTATCCCGATCGATACAACTAGAACTGGATACTTGGGATGAGAATTGGATTGTGATGAGGTGATAACCGGATAGTATGGCTCTGGGATTGCTTTCTCGCAGGGAGTCGAGAAAGGATCTCTGGCCGAGGTTGATAACACTACTACTACTTTACTTTATGCTACTCTACTCCCTCCTGTTTGCTGCAAGATGGTGGTTTCCAGAAGATGCTAGTCTTTGATAGGACTAGGCCTTCTCTCTATTCTGGCATTTCCGCAGCCCAGTCCACATATACAGCCCCTCTTTGATAATGTTGCACATGTAGTGTAGATCCTTGCTTGCGAGTACTTTGGATGAGTACTCACGGTTGCTTTGCTCCCCCTTTCCCCCCTTCTTTCTTCTTTCTGGTTGTTGAAACCAGATGGTGGAGTCCAGGAGCCAGATGCCACCTTTGACGACTGCTGCTACCCCGAGGGTGCCTACTACCACGTGACGGACGCCGACGACCAGGGATAGTTAGGAGGCTCCCAGGCAGGAGGCCTTGCCTTTTCGATCGTAGATGCTTTTGTGCTAGCCTTCTTAAGGCAAACTTGTCTAACTTATGTCTGTACTCAGATATTGTTGCTTCTGCTGACTCTTGTGTATTCGAGCTTATGTATTCGAGCCCTCGAGGCCCCTGGCTTGTAATATAAAGCTTGTATTATTTTAATTTGTGTCTAGAGTTGTGTTGTGATATCTTCCCGTGAGTCTTTGATCTTGATCGTACACATTTGCGTGCATGATTAGTGTACGATTGAATCGAGAGCGTTACAACGCGCTTGTCCGAAATGTAGGGTAAGTTACCAGCGTACCCCCACCGGTTTTGACACCGTGACGTGGAGCTTCATTTCCGGCTGAGGGGTAGAAGGGGGATTTCGCGTGTCTGGGCTGCGGGAGCGATTTCGGATGAGGAGGGAGTTCTCACGCGCGTCCAAATTTCGGGATAACAAGGCACGGCGCGGGTTGAAGAAGCGGGAGTTTCAAAGCAGGTGAGACAAAAGATACTCGAGCTTGAAAATTTCGGGATAACAAGGTGCGGATTCCTTGTTCGACAGAACAAACTTAACGTGTAAAAAAAACAATTCATACAAGACACAAGAGAGTCGTGTCCCCTTTTACTATATTGCTATAGATGCCATTGAAAAAACTACAAGAAAAATGTAAAAAGTTCGGGAGAACAACATTACCCTGCACAGTACCAAATCGATTCGCACTTCCCTCAACAACAACAAAAAACAAATCAATTCCCACCAAAGAAAGAGTAATGTCCCTTTTTATATTATTACAGATGCCATGATCTCGAATTTCAATTTTTTAATCCACGTTATGTTGAATTCGAATATATCGTTAGGTGACCTTGCGGTTTATAATTGATGTAGTCGTACATTTTGATCTTCCATCATATATGAACATTTTACTCCACCATGTGAACATATATATTGTCGTCTACCATATGGACTAAATTTGAATCAATTTTCCTTATTTGAATACGATTGTTGTCAAGTTATACAATGATTTAAATATTATCTTGATAACAAAAAACATGCATGTAGCAGTAATCATATTTCACTATGAACTACATGTACCATACGCTCTCCAATTCTAATATTTGTATCCATTTTATGTTGAATTCAAATCATAGTACATTATTGGTCTAGGTAGCGAGATGTTCGGGATAATCTAAACCCTGTTTTCATACGTATAATTTTTGGCTGAATTGGGACAAGTTTTTGTATAAGCTGCTTGCAAAACTGGAGGTTCTCTCAACAAGCCTCGTGGTTCCGAGAGGGAACGTGTCACCTTTGTGTGTGAAACGATATACGCTGCCTCCCCCCTGATTTTATTTACAGAGGCAACATAGAACTATATGAGTGCCCTGTTAAATTTTGGAATTATTTCGGGTTCATTAGGCCTTTTAATACATTAATTGAGTTTCTGGACTTTTTATGTGCATAATCTAAATATGAATTGCATGCACATGCTCAGGTGCACCAAAGTGGGTTGAAAAATCACATGTGTGTCCTTGGTTGAATTTCTAGGTCCCATGGAAGAAATGAGAATGAAATTCAAACATCTGGGCGTCATGACTCGGCCGAGAACATCGAGAAACTTAGATTTTAAATTCATGTAAATCTAAAACTCGCCTGGAAATCATGAAACTTGGCATGGTGTGATGTCATGGCAGTAACATGTTGTGGTAAAAAATTGGGCCGATTTGGAAGCTCATGGTTCTAAGAGGGAACGTGCCACCTTTGAGTGTGAAACGATATACGCTGCCCCCCTTGAGTTTCTTAACAAAGGCAACATAGAACTACATTAGTGCCCTGTTAAATTTTGGAATTATTCCGGGTTCGTTTGTCGTTTATTATACATTAATTGAGTTTCTGGTCATTTAATGTGCATAAGTCAAATTTGAACTACAAGCACATGCTCTCGTGCACCAAAGTTGGTTGAAAAATCACATTTTGTGTCCTCGGGTGAATTTCTAGGTCCCATGCAAGAAATGAGAATAAAATTAAAACATCTGGGCATCGTGGCTCGGCCGAGAACATTGAGAAACTTGGTTTTAAAATTCTTGTAAATCCAAAACACGTCTGAAAATCATGAAACTTGGCATGGATGTCATGTCATGGTACTACCATGTTGTGGTAAAAAAAATTGGCCGAATAGGAACATATTTTGGTATAAGCTTCTTGCAAACCGAAGCTTCTCTCAAGAAGGCTCATGGTTCTGAGAGGGAACGTGCCACCTTTGAGTGCGAAACGATATACGTTGTCCCCCTTGAGTTTATTTACAAAGGCAACATAGAACTACATGAGTGCCCTGTTAAATTTTGGAATTATTCCGGCTTCGTTTGGCCTTATTTACACATTAATTGAGTTTTTGGTCATTTAATGTGCATAATTCAAATTTGAACTACAAGCACATGCTCCTGTGCACCAAAGTTGGTTGAAAAATCACATTTGTGTCCTCAGGAGAATTTCTACTCCCTCCTTCCATCTATATAGGGCCTAATGCGTTTTTTCAAGACTAACTTTGACCAAATGTTAGAGCAATAATATATGACATGCAACTTACATAAAGCATACCTTCAAATTTGTATGTCAAAGGAGCTTCCAATAATATAATTTTCATAGTATACATCTCATGTGCTATTAATCTTGTCAATAGTCAAAGGCTGTCTTGAAAAACACATTAGGCCCTATATAGATGGAAGGAGAGTAGGTCCCATGCAAAAAATGAGAATAAAATTCAAACATCTGGGAATCGTGGCTCAGTCGAGAACATTGAGAAACTTGGTTTTAAAATCATGAAACTTGGCATGGTGTCATGTCATGGTAGTACCATGCCGTGGTAAAAAAAATTGTCCGAATAGGAACAAATTTTGGTATAAGCTTCTTGTAAATCGGAGCTTCTCTCAAGAAGGCTCGTGGTTCTGGGAGGGAACGTGTCACCTTTGTGTGCATAATTCAAACTTGAAATGCAAGCACATGTTCCATTGCACCAAAGTTGGTTGAAAAATCACATGTGTGTCCTCGGGTAAATTTCTAGGTTCCATGCAAGAAATGGGAATGAAATTCAAAATTCTGGGCGTCGTGGCTGGGTTGGAAACATTGAGAAACTTAGTTTTTTAATTCCTGTAAATCCAAAACACGCATGAAAATAATGAAAGTTGGCTTGGTGCCATGACATGGCACCAACATGCTGTGGTAAATTTGCAGTCCGATTTGCGAAGGCGCACACATTAACAATCAACAAAGTCATTTTGGAACAAGTGATGTCACATTACAATCGGAAACACAAGTATTATTGAAACCGTGGGCGTTCTACTTACTAGTACCATTTACGTGCCGCCACGCGTCCCCATTTTTTATTAGCTAGGAGGCGCCGTGCAGGGTAGCTATTTGAGTACGAGAGGCGTGCGATCAGACCCCTGTGCGTGCTTATCGGGAGGAGAGCCCTTTGACCTCCATCTGCCGTCCACCTCTCTCCCAAGGTCTCCATTAATGGCGCTCGAGCCTCTGTTTAATGGCGTGGCTATGTCTCACTCGACTGAGATTTAAGAGAGAAAAAAGAAAATCTGAAAGCACGGATCTTGATGTAAGATCCGACGGACCTATATAGCATCTACTGCGACTTATAGCAAGATTGATGAATATATAAGGACGATTAATTTATGTTTTGATGAAAGAAGGTCTTGCCCCTTCCGATTTTCATTACTGAAAACCACCACAATTCACAAGAAGTTTAGCACAACTCCAGCCTAACACGAAGGACTAAAAGCTACCAGATTGAAATCGCAACATCCCAAGAGGCCAACAAAGGCCAAACATCCGTGCTAGAACCCAACATTTCACAACCGACGACACAATCCACATCCTAAACCGATTATTACATCAAAAGAAACCAGGAAACTGAAGGAAGCCCAACAGCAACTAGAAGAACAACAACGCCAGGGTCGCCACAGCAAGAGTTTTCTTCATTCCAGCCTCGCAACATTGATCTTCCATACAAAGATAAGGATGATTAATTGTCTTACATAATTAGAAAGATAATTTAAAAAGCCACATGCGGCTACGCCCGAAATACACAAGGGCAAAAGAAGAAGGAAGACAAGGATCTGGCTCGCTGATCTCTACTTTCTTGATGCGTTGCTGCAGGCCGCGGGAACTAGTCTCTGTGGCGAGCGGCGATGGGCTCTTTCGTGTCCTCAAGACGCTGCTTGAGAACATCCATGGATTCCTCCACCAGCCTTTGGCGCTCGTTGCGGAGCATGTCTGTAACGCCCCGGATACAACTTTCCATATTCGTAACTCTAACTCTTGCCTTTTCCGGAGATGTGTTATTTTATTTCCTTCGGGGTTGGGTTTTTGTTTTTTGTGTTGCATTTTGTTCATGTCTTGCATTTCATCATCACATCATTCGCATTGCATCGGCACTCCGTTGTCGTTATGTTTTAAAACTTGCATTCGCTCGTAGTTGCCGCTTCTTCCTTGTCCCTGTTGACCCCTCTTAGATCAACCGGACCCTCTCTTCTCTCTTTCTCCGAGACCAACAAAACCCCCCTTGTCCCCATGGCCTTTCGTCGAACCCCATTGTATTTGTTTTCCCCTCTCGTCTAAATGCCCACCCTCTCTGCACAGCCACCAACCCTTTTGCGCGCGTCCAAAACTTCCCTGAACCCGACCTGCTCAGTCATCACCGTTGGATTCAGTTCGTCCCCTAACATCTATAAAACATCTCCGTTTTATTATTTGGACTCCTTATCATATTTATTCTCGTTCGTCGGATTTTGATCGGATGATCCAACCCCCCTCTCTTTTCCCTATATATAGTCAAACCTTAATCCATTTGAGACCAAACCCTAAAATCTAGGGATCTGTCCCATCCTCCCAGCCGTGCTGCCACTCCAACAAATCCCCTCGGGATCCATCCCCATCCAGTCAGTGCCCGCTTCCCCAATCCATCCCCTCCTCGATTTCAGATGCCAGCCAATCCCTCGAGCCGGCCGCAAGCAGCGCCGCCAGCAGGACCTCGCGCCCTGCCTTCTCCCTTTCTTCTTTCCTCTGTCTCCCTCATTGCTCTCTGTCTCACCGGATTCTCTCTCTCTGTTCTCTGTATCAGCGTCGTCGCTGGAGAAGCTCCTCGTGCGCGTCTAGGAGGACGACGCCCGAGGCCGAACAGATCCGCGACAAGCTCCGCCGCCGCGCCATCTTCAGGCACTCGAGCACGAGCTCGCCCGCGCCACGTCTTCCTCCTCGTCGCGCGGGTCCAGGAGGCTCGCCGCCCAGCCACATCGCCCTGTTGCCGCGCCTGCTTCGCCAGGGACCATCCTCGCCCTCGTCCTCGCAGCAAGTCCCGAGCCCGACCCCGTCGCCTCCTGTGCTTCGCCCGCGCCTACCGCCGGCCGGCCACGGCCAGGTCGCCTCGCCTCCTCTCGCTCTCACTCCGGCCCTCTCTCTGTCCCTGTCGCTTGATTGAATTTTCCCTGCCATGGCCCTGCAGTTCCTCCCAGCCTCGCAGCTCCCTTGCGCCGCCGGATCCGAGACCCTCTCGCCTGGACCTGCCCGTTCCCGACGCTCGCGTCTCCGTCAGCCACCCGTCGCCGGAGTTCCTGGTCAGCTCGCGCACCGACCTACAAACCCCTGCCGCTGCCCCTGCTTCCCCTGCTTCAAGCGAGACGGGATGACGTGCCCCTGCTCCTCGCGTTGACCGCGCCTCCAGGCCCAGCGCGCTCCTTCGCGGCCTGCCTTGGCCTCCTCCACCGACCGGCCCATGAGGCCTGGTGAGCAGCCCCCCTGGCCTTTCCACTATTGGGCTAGGCAGATTCGGCCCATGCATGTTTTTTTCATTCTGCGATTTTAGCAATTATCCAGTGATTTACAGATTTGCAGAAAAACCCTCATGTTCATGCATTTAATATCTCACAAACCGTGCATCGGATTAAAATGATTTATATATGAAAAATGCTTAGTTTTTCATCTAGTTTCATAATCTGCTGTTGTCATCCATGTTTAAAATGTTTAAAATGATGTTTGTTTAAATTTTCTCAAATGCCATGCAAAAATGATTTAATTCATAAGTAAATAACCGTAGCTCGGTTTTAAACAAACTTTATATGTATTTGGGGTGGAAAAATGCCTAGTTTAACATGGTGAACTTTATTTTCCTGTTTAACAACTTTAGAATATGTTTTAGGGCAGAACAGTAGCAAATGCATAAATATGCACATGGGGATTTTTTCGGAATTGTTGTTCCGTCCTCATTTAAACTTGCCTAGATAGGTAGTTTAATTGTGCTTCACCTCATGCCATGTTTAACGACATTTAACATTGTTTGGTAGCTTAAACGAGATTAAACTAAATATGTCAATGTGGTGTTTTGTCAATATGCAACTCGTTGCATATTGAGCTCCACTTAATTTGTAGTGTTGTTTGTTGCACTTTGCCATGCCATGCCATGCCTCATTAAACCGGACATGCATCATACTTGTTTGTGCATCATGCCATGTTTATGCTTGTGCATTTACCATGTTGTTTGTTTCTTTCCGGTGTTGCTTCTTAGTTCCGGTAATGTTGCGATTGTGAGGATTCGTTCGACTACTCTCGTTCGTCTTCTTCATGGACTCGTTCTTCTTCCTAGCGGGATTTCAGGCAAGATGACCGCTACCCTGGATCTCACTACTATCATTGCTATGCTAGTTGCTTCGTTCTATCGCTATGTTGCGTTACCTATCATTTGCTCTTCAAGCCTCCCAAATTGCCATGAACCTCTAACCTTTGACACCCTTCCTAGCAAACTGTTGTTTGGCTATGTTACCGCTTTGCTCAGCCCCTCTTATAGCATTGTTAGTTGCAGGTGAAGTTGAAGATTGCTCCATGGTGGACAGGGTTATGTTGGGATATCGCAATATCTCTTACTTAATTAATGCATCTATATATTTGGTAAAGGGTGGAAGGCTCGGCCTTATGCCTGGTGTTTTGTTCCACTCTTGCCGCCCTAGTTTCCGTCATACCGGTGTTATGTTCCCGGATTTTGCGTTCCTAACGCGGTCGGGTGATTTATGGGACCCCCTCGACAGTTCGCTTTGAATAAAACTCCTCCAGCAAGGCCCAACCTTGGTTTTACCATTTGCCTCACCACCACCTACTTTTCCCTTGGGAGTCGCTCTCTCAAGAGTCATCTTTATTATAGCCCCCCCGGGCCAATGCTTGTCTAAGTGTTGGTCCGAACTAGAGTCCTTTGCAGCGCCCCCTCAGGGAAACTTGAGGTCTGGTTTTAGTTGTACGGAGTGCTCATCCGGTGTTGGCCTGAGAACGAGATATGTGCAGCTCCTATCGGGATGTCGGCGCATCGGGCGGTCTTGCTGGTCTTGTTTTACCATTGTCGAAATGTCTTGTAAACCGGGATTCCGAGACTGATCGGGTCTTCCTGGGAGAAGGAATATTCTTCGTTGATCGCGAGAGCTTATCATGGGCTAAGTTGGGACACCCCTGCAGGGTATAAACTTTCGAGAGCCGTGCCCGCGGTTATGTGGCAGATGGGAATTTGTTAATGTCCGGTTGTAGATAACTTGACACCAGATCTGAATTAAAACGCATCAACCAAGTGTGTAGCCATGATGGTCTCTTCTCGGCGGAGTCCGGGAAGTGAACACGGTTTCTGTGTTATGATTGACGTAAGTAGGTGTTCAGGATCACCTCTTGATCATTGCTAGCTTCACGACCATTCCTTTGTTTCTCTTCTCGCTCTCATTTGCGTATGTTAGCCACCATACTTGCTTAGTCGCTGCTGCAACCTCACCACTTTACCCCTTCCTTTCCCATTAAGCTTTGCTAGTCTTGATACCCATGGTAATGGGATTGCTGAGTCCTCGTGGCTCACAGATTACTACAACAACAGTTGCATGTACAGGTTATGCGATTATCTTGACACGAGAGCGATGTTTGCTTGTTTGAGTTCTTCTTCTACTTCTTCTTCGATCAGGGGATAGGTTCCAGGTTGGCAGCCTGGGCTAGCAGGGTGGATACTGTTTGAGTTTCTGTTTATGATTCATCCGTAGTCGGATGTTGTTCTTGTATGTTGTATTGTTGTATTCATGTGACATTGTATGTATTGGATGTATCCCCACTATTATGTAATGTTGATGTAATGATATCCACCTTGCAAAAGCGTCTTCAAGATGCGCTTCTATCCTTGGTGGGACCTTCGAGTTCCTTTAGGATAGGGTCGCATCTTGGGCGTGAAAAGTTGGTATCAGAGCCTCGACCGACCATAGGATCCCCCTTGATTGTTGGCTGTTGTTGAGTCTAGAAAAAAACTATTTTGAGTCTTAGGATTATATATATCGGAGAGTAGGATTCTTTTTACTCCTCATCCCCTTCGTCGCTCTGGTGAGGTCTCCTGACGTAGATGTTTTGTCTTTTCTCTCCTCAAATTTCACTAATTTTTTTAGGATCAAGCGGGTATCTTGGGATCGTTCCGATATTCTTATGATGAGAACATTGTTCTTGGTGCCTCCTGAGATTTAGGGGTTGTGGCAGTGTCCCGGGGAGTTGAGTTCCGAGGTGTTGTCGTCATAATTTTATCGTTGCAGTTCTGGAATACCTGAGTTTTGCCGACATCGAAAATCTCTTTTATGCAGTTGTTGGTGAGATAACCTCGACGCCAGCCAGTACTAGGGAGTTCGGGAGTATTGCCATAACTCGTATAATGGATGCTTTTCGAAGGTTGAGGTACACGATTTCCGAAGGTTTCTTGGTTATGTGTTGACGGATGGATACAGCTTGGATGTAGGGATTGTTAGTTTTGGGTGATATATATATTGCTTCCCCTGTATCCCCAACACCAGATTGCATAACCAGAAAGTTTCGGGAGTTTTATAGGTGGGAATTCAAGTAGCTCCTAGAATATCTTTCCGACAGATGTATGATATGAGATTGGGGTTCGACGTCTAGTGGTCCGCCTATCCACGGTTGGTTTTACAGTGGTCTCGTTGTGTCTTAAAGAATCCTTGGCTATGCCGATTCGGGGACACTTCGTATGTCATGTGCACTGCCTTGCACATGATGGTGCTGTACGATTGAGCCCGTGTGGGCCCCACCACGAAAACTTCAGACGAAATCTCTATCATATGTTTGTTCCGACTTATTCTGCAAGCCAAATCCTTTGTTTTGTTTTATTTGTGGTATTCGAGTTGCTTCAAAGTCAAATGTTGAATCCATACCTTTCCTAAACGGTGTTCTCATATTGCTATGTGAATACTAATCCTTTTTGATCATTGAGGTTGTCATGTTAATTCTTTTCCAACCGGTGCGCTTCTCTTCGAGATGATCCCATCATTCTCCCCATCTGCAAGATCAATTCCAAGTTTTCTCAACGGTGTTTGTTTCGTTCATCCCAAGTTGTCTTTGTTTTTCCCCACCCTCCCACCCTTTTCTTCAAGGACTCATTTATTTTAATCAAGTATCCATTTATTCATGTGAAGTCACTTCACTCTTTTCAATCAATGTTCTGATCCGGTGATCCCTCGTGAAGATGCTCACGAGCTTCAAGTTCATCATCCTCCGTTCTTTTTGCTTCTCCGGTGGATCCAATTCAAGCTTTTAGTGTTGATCATATTCCTTTCTTCGTGTCAAATGCTTTCTCATGCCGGTGCACCTCTCAATCACTCACCTCTTGCTATTCATTTGTTCCAGAGTGTTGAAGATATCTCAGAAGATTTGTGTTTCCATTCTTAATCCGTTCAAGCTATTTGGAGATTGTTATCTCATTCAAGCCATTTAATTCAACCGGTGTAATCTCTTTTTAAAATCATTTCAAACGGTGTTTTCTTTTGAGTGGGCCCTAACCCACAGGTCTTCTCCCAGGATCTTACCTGACTCTTCGAATTATCAGGAGTGATTCTCAAATTCATTTCCAAGTTTGATGTAAGAATGAATCTCATGAGTCAGTTGTTTTTCCAAGATCGATCTCAAATTTATCATTTTTCATTGTTGGCTCAACCTCTTCGCCTTTCGTTTCCCTGGAGTGTCTCAACATATTTTGGTGGTGTTTCCCGTCGTCATTTGAAGACCGAAGAAGAGTTCCTCTTAAATCCTTACCCGTTCTTCCAAAGATGCGTAGTTCAAGCTTGATGCCATCCTCTCATAATTTTTTTTTCGATTGTGAGAATTCTTTTCAATCATCTGGCGCATTTCAGGAGTTGCTTCCTTTCTCGATCATCCGAAGGTCATCATGTCATAATTCTCCATTCTCAGCGTGTAGCTATCAATCTCCAAATCTTACCGGTGAATCGTTCAAATATCCTCTAATCAGTTCATGTTCTCTTCGTTCTCATGTATCCAAATCCCTTCAAGTATCTTCATTCGTTTTCAAACTCTTTCCGGTGAATTGTGCCCTTGCTACTCTCTTTTTCAATTTTTACGGTGGTTCGTTCAAGATTTCTCTTCCTTTGATATCATATCAATTCATTCGTTGTTTCCAATCCCACCGGTGGTCCCATCAATAACTTCTTCAAGTTGGCGCTGTATCTCTTTTCAATCCCTTAAGAAGAATAAGTAGTATGCCAAATCCATTGCTTGTCATCAATTTAATTTGATGAAGGATAAGCTTATAATAAATCTTATTCTTATTTCCTCAAGGTGACTCAATTCTTTTTACGGAGATTATTCATGATGAATAAATTCTTGTTTACAAGTGATTCATCTTTCTTTCCGGAGTTGATCATCATATCACATTCTCGGTTCGAGATGCTTCATCTTTTGTTTTCCGGAGTTCCAAGTTTTCCGTATTATCATCGCGAAGCTCTATCTAAATCATTGCAAGGCTTCACCTTGTGTTTTCAACTTCTTTTTCTTTTCATCATCCTTTTATTACTGGAGTTCTTCATGGAGGCTCTACATGGTGGTTTGTCAAGGATTCCTTTCATTCTCGATTTGTTCTTCAAGATTTCTCTTGAAGTTATGATCCGCCAAGCTATACTCTAAAATAAACATGGTGCTCAACACATGTTTTGTTTTGAGGAGCTCAAGTATTCTTCTTCTTGCATTCCAAAGTGCAATTCTTTCTACCTTATCTTTTGAGATGGTGTTATGTCACTCTTGACAATTTCCTTCATGTTTCATGATTCGTATGTTGTCAAGAATGAGGTATTTTAAATCCATCAATCTTTTGTTGGAGTTATATTGGGTTATATCTCATCTACAGCCTTCCCTAAGGAATGTAGCTATTTGTGGTGCATATCAATGATCCAATTTTCTCCTTCTCATCTTGGTGAAGAAGTTTTTCATCTCTTTGGTGCTCTCAATCTAATCAATGGTTTCCATTAGTGGCCGGTTGTCACCTCATAGTCTCGAGATGTTTTCCATAAGCCCACAACAAGCTTGTGCTTCTCGTTGTTGATTTTCCAACAACTCCGTTCGATTCTTCTTTGCAAAGATGCTTTCCAAGTTCACTTGTGGCAAAAGTTCACATTTTCTTCTCCATCCCTTTATCCCAATGATCTAACTTCTATTCTTTGTTACGGAGGTATTGTGATGTTGTGCCCTTCACCCATCACCTTGTTTTGTGAGGATCGTGTTCTTTTCTTGCTTATCCATTTAACCGGAGTGTTGTATCATCTCTTCAATATCTTTTCATCTCATAAAGTTTTCTTCTCTTTTCTACCGGAGTGCTATCCAAATTATGTAATTCTTGTTCCTTGGCTATCTCATTATACCGAGGTGGTCATATTCTTTTCGTTCGTGAAACTCTTGATTCATGTCTTTCAACCTTCAAGTCCTCGTAATACTCCTTGTTCCTCTGTTCCAACGGATTGTTTGCAATCTCATTCATCTCTGTTGTACTCTTTCTTTTAAATTGCTCAACTTCTCAAGGTTCTTTGGTTTCACTCATTGGTCGAAGAAGCAACTTAGTTTTACCTCTTCTCTACCTCTTCCGTTTCTCTCCGGTGCCATCCTAGATCTCGGGACGAGATCCTCTCACAGTGGTGGAGTGTTGTAACGCCCCGGATACAACTTTCCATATTCGTAACTCTAACTCTTGCCTTTTTCGGAGATGTGTTATTTTATTTCCTTCGGGGTTGGGTTTTTGTTTTTTGTGTTGCATTTTGTTCATGTCTTGCATTTCATCATTGCATCATTCGCATTGCATTGGCACTCCGTTGTCGTTATGTTTTAAAACTTGCATTCGCTCGTAGTTGCCGCTTCTTCCTTGTCCCTGTTGACCACTCTTAGATCAACCGGACCCTCTCTTCTCTCTTTCTCCAAGACCAACAAAACCCCCCTTGTCCCCGTGGCCTTTCGTCGAACCCCATTGTCTTTGTTTTCCCCTCTCGTCTAAATGCCCACCCTCTCTGCACAACCACCAACCCTTTTGCGCGCGTCCAAAACTTCCCTGAACCCGACCTGCTCAGTCATCACCCTTGGATTCAGTTCGTCCCCTAACATCTATAAAACATCTCCGTTTTATTATTTGGACTCCTTATCATATTTATTCTCGTTCGTCGGATTTTGATCGGATGATCCAACCCCCCTCTCTTTTCCCTATATATAGTCAAACCTTAATCCATTTGAGACCAAACCCTAAAATCTAGGGATCTGTCCCATCCTCCCAGTCGCGCCGCCACTCCAACAAATCCCCTTGGGATCCATCCCCATCCAGTTAGTGCCCGCTTCCCGAATCCATCCCCTCCTCGATTTCAGATGCCAGCCAATCCCTCGAGCCGGCCGCAAGCAGCGCCGCCAGCAGGACCTCGCGCCCTGCCTTCTCCCTTTCTTCTTTCCTCCATCTCCCTCGTTGCTCTCTGTCTCACCCGATTCTCTCTCTCTCTGTTCTCTGTATCAGCGTCGTCGCCGGAGAAGCTCCTCGTGCGCGTCTAGGAGGACGACGCCCGAGGCCGAACAGATCCGCGACAAGCTCCGCCGCCGCGCCATCTTCAGGCGCTCGAGCATGAGCTCGCCCGTGCCATGTCTTCCTCCTCGTTGCGCGGGTCCAGGAGGCTCGCCGCCCAGCCGCATCGCCCTATTGCCGCGCCTGCTTCGCCAGGGACCATCCTCGCCCTCGTCCTCGCAGCAAGTCCCGAGCCCGACCCCGTCGCCTCCTCTGCTTCGCCCGTGCCTACCGCCGGCCGGCCACGGCCAGGTCGCCTCGCCTCCTCTCGCTCTCACTCCAGCCCTCTCTCTGTCCCTGTCGCTTGACTGAATTTTCCCTGCCATGGCCCTGCAGTTCCTCCCCGCCTCGGAGCTCCCTTGCGCCGCCGGATCCGAGACCCTCTCGCCCGGACCTGCCCGTTCCCGACGCTCGTGTCGCTGTCAGCCACCCGTCGCCGGAGTTCCTGGTCGGCTCGCGCGCCGACCTGCAATTCCCTGCCGCCGCCCCTGCTTCCCCTGCTTCAAGCGAGACGGGATGACGTGCCCCTGCTCCTCGCGTTGACCGCGCCTCCAGGCCCAGCGCGCTCCTTCGCGGCCTGCCTTGGCCTCCTCCACCGACTGGCCCATGAGGCCTGGTGAGCAGCCCCCCTGGCCTTTCCACTATTGGGCTAGGCAGATTCGGCCCATGCATGTTTTTTTCATTCTGCAATTTTAGCAATTATCCAGTGATTTACAGATTTGCAGAAAAACCCTCATGTTCATGCATTTAATATCTCACAAACCGTGCATCGGATTAAAATGATTTATATATGAAAAATGCTTCGTTTTTCATCTAGTTTCATAATCTGCTGTTGTCATCCATGTTTAAAATGTTTAAAATGATGTTTGTTTAAATTTTCTCAAATGCCATGCAAAAATGATTTAATTCATAAGTAAATAACCGTAGCTCGGTTTTAAACAAACTTTATATGTATTTGGGGTGGAAAAATGCCTAGTTTAACATGGTGAACTTTATTTTCCTGTTTAACAAGTTTAGAATATGTTTAAGGGCAGAACAGTAGCAAATGCATAAATATGCACATGGGGATTTTTTCGGAATTGTTGTTTGTTGTTCCGTCCTCATTTAAACTTGCCTAGATAGGTAGTTTAATTGTGCTTCACCTCATGCCATGTTTAACAACATTTAACATTGTTTGGTAGCTTAAACGAGATTAAACTAAATATGTCAATGTGGTGTTTTGTCAATATGCAACTCGTTGCATATTGAGCTCCACTTAATTTGTAGTGTTGTTTGTTGCACTTTGCCATGCCATGCCATGCCTCATTAAACCGGACATGCATCATACTTGTTTGTGCATCATGCCATGTTTATGCTTGTGCATTTACCATGTTGTTTGTTTCTTTCCGGTGTTGCTTCTTAGTTCCGGTAATGTTGCGATTGTGAGGATTCGTTCGACTACTCCCGTTCGTCTTCTTCATGGACTCGTTCTTCTTCCTAGCGGGATTTCAGGCAAGATGACCGCTACCCTGGATCTCACTACTATCATTGCTATGCTAGTTGCTTCGTTCTATCGCTATACTGCATTACCTATCATTTGCTCTTCAAGCCTCCCAAATTGCCATGAACCTCTAACCTTTGACACCCTTCCTAGCAAACCGTTGTTTGGCTATGTTACCGCTTTGCTCAGCCCCTCTTATAGCGTTGTTAGTTGCAGGTGAAGTTGAAGATTGCTCCATGGTGGACAGGGTTATGTTGGGATATCGCAATATCTCTTATTTAATTAATGCATCTATATATTTGGTAAAGGGTGGAAGGCTCGGCCTTATGCCTGGTGTTTTGTTCCACTCTTGCCGCCCTAGTTTCCGTCATACCGGTGTTATGTTCCCGGATTTTGCGTTCCTAACGCGGTCGGGTGATTTATGGGACCCCCTCGACAGTTTGCTTTGAATAAAACTCCTCCAGCAAGGCCCAACCTTGGTTTTACCATTTGCCTCACCACCACCTACTTTTCCCTTGGGAGTCGCTCTCTCAAGAGTCATCTTTATTATAGCCCCCCCGGGCCAATGCTTTTCTAAGTGTTGGTCCGAACTAGAGTCCTTTGCAGCGCCCCCTCAGGGAAACTTGAGGTCTGGTTTTAGTTGTACGGAGTGCTCATCCGGTGTTGCCCTGAGAACGAGATATGTGCAGCTCCTATCGGGATGTCGGCGCATCGGGCGGTCTTGCTGGTCTTGTTTTACCATTGTCGAAATGTCCTGTAAACCGGGATTCCGAGACTGATCGGGTCTTCCTGGGAGAAGGAATATCCTTCGTTGATCGCGAGAGCTTATCATGGGCTAAGTTGGGACACCCCTGCAGGGTATAAACTTTCGAGAGCCGTGCCCGCGGTTATGTGGCAGATGGGAATTTGTTAATGTCCGGTTGTAGATAACTTGACACCAGATCTGAATTAAAACGCATCAACTGAGTGTGTAGCCGTGATGGTCTCTTGTCGGCGGAGTCCGAGAAGTGAACACGGTTTCTGTGTTATGATTGACGTAAGTAGGTGTTCAGGATCACCTCTTGATCATTGCTAGCTTCACGACCGTTCCTTTGTTTCTCTTCTCGCTCTCATTTGCGTATGTTAGCCACCATACTTGCTTAGTCGCTGATGCAACCTCACTACTTTACCCCTTCCTTTCCCATTAAGCTTTGCTAGTCTTGATACCCATGGTAATGGGATTGCTGAGTCCTCGTGGCTCACAGATTACTACAACAACAGTTGCAGGTACAGGTTATGTGATGATCTTGACGCGAGAGCGATGTTTGCTTGTTTGAGTTCTTCTTCTGCTTCTTCTTCGATCAGGGGATAGGTTCCAGGTCGGCAGCCTGGGCTAGCAGGGTGGATATTGTTTGAGTTTCTGTTTATGATTCATCCGTAGTCGGATGGTTTTTTTACAGAAAGACTGTAAAGGGAGGCCCCTACAGTATAATTGGTGCAACATACCCAAATTGCAAGTACCGTGCCTTGAACCTGGGTTGGTGGGAAGGCATCACCCCTTCCCACCACTAGGCTATGCCTTAGTCTCCGTAGTCGGATGTTGTTCTTGTATGTTGTATTGTTGTATTCATGTGACATTGTATGTATTGGATGTATCCCCACTATTATGTAATGTTGATGTAATGATATCCACCTTGCAAAAGCGTCTTCAAGATGCGCTTCTATCCTTGGTGGGACCTTCGAGTTCCTTTAGGATAGGGTCGCATCTTGGGCGTGACAATGTCATTCTCGTCCATAAGTTTCTTGACGATGACGCCGGTCCTCTTCAACAAGGCACTAGTCTCCTCCTGCTGGTCTGCACTTCGGACGATCTTCTCCCTCAGCAGGTCGCGCTCGGCCCGGAGCCTCTTATTACTCTCCCTTAGTTGTCGTATGACGTCGGTAGCCTGTTCAAACGAGGCTTTCATGTCGTCCTGCAACCTCGCCCAGCCGGAGATCTGATCCATCTGGCTATGGACGATCGCATGCATGCGCCTGTAACAGTCGTTGCCTGCCCGTGAGAAATTTTCCCAGGCCGCCACGGCGCAGCGGGACATCTTTGCTGCATTCGTGGCACGGCGGGACATCTCTGCTGCTTCCGCGGTGCGGCCGGATCAGTCTGCTGCATCGACGGCGCGACAGGACCTCTGTGCTGCTTCAGCGGTGCGGCGGGACCTCTATGCTACTACTTCCGTGCGACAGGACATGTCGGCTGCTCTCGTAGCGAGGCGGGACATCTCTCATGCTTCCGCTTCCATGCTTGCCTCTCCCTGGTGGCAATCTCTCGACCCAGAACTCACGCTGGCCATGGCAGACGCAAGGGACGGATGCTGAATGACTTGTTTGTTTTTGTGGTTGAGGAGTTGGGGAGGAATGTGCAGTCATCTTGGCATACTAATATTTATAACCGAGTACTAATACGCTCCTAAGTGGGAAACCGTTTAGGTTGTGATCGGTGTGAACATGTTTGCAATTCAATATAGCATGGTACTAATACGCTCCTAAGTGGGAAACCGTTTAGGTTGTGATCGGTGTGAACAGGTTTGCAATTCAATATAGCATGGAGTAATTTGGAATGTGACGAGAAGCAAGCTCAAAATTTATTGACGGTTCTAGTTTCGAAGTGCGGCACTATTCCCGGATGGAGTGCTTCTTTTTATACTCCCTCCTTTCCGGTTTTATAGGGCTTATCTCAAAATTTTAGTTTTTCCATCTTATAAGGCTCAATTTGGTTGTTCCCCAACACATGTTCAGATTCCAAGGTGCATTAAATCATTGCATGCAAGTATTAAGAGAAAATTGACCAATGCATATACTTTATGCATGCATGCATTGCAATTAATGCATTGATAAACATAATTTTTTGAGAAAAACAAGAGCATTAATTAGGTGCTTTTGCAAACTACAAAAATTATTCCACCACTCACCATCTTGGTTGGTGAGATTTTTGAATTAAGCCCTATAAACCGGAAAGGAGGGAGTATTGCTGTGTACGTGCAATAGCTGGCACCGTCGTATACATATCTTACGGTTAATGGGGCGTCCGACAGGAATAGCCGCGTGGCGAGCTCTAGGCTAGTCTTTTTTTCAGACGCATTAAACCTATCTCTCGGGACTTCTCGCACGCAGCATCGTGCCACCCACAAAAACTTGTACTCTGAGTTTAGTATTACGTTATACAGGAAGAGAAGAGGTGCACGCACGCACTCATCCTCTCACACACGCATCTGTTTTTTTCTCGAAAAGGAGGATGATGACCCCCGGCCTCTGCATCTGGGAGTCACACATGCATCTGTAGCTACGAATTGTAGTGTTCTCAACCATCCGATTGGCTCTATCATGGATGTACCTATATACTAAAACATGTCTAGATACATCTATATTTTGACAAATGGAAGGCATGTATTGTGGAACGGAGGGAGTGCTTGTCATCAAAATGGATAAAAAGGGACGTATCTAGAACTAAAATACGTCTACATACATCTCCTTTTATCCATTTTGATGACAAGTAGTACTTCTTACCCAAAGGAACTTTATATCCAACAGACACAAAATATACGTTCGACTGTTGGAAATTACTGATCTGATGTCGAAGTAATTGCCGCATCGCCACCAAAACCCACCATTTCTTAAGCTAAAGTAGACCAAGGTAATCCCTATATTAGCATATTACTAAGATAAACAGAAGGCACTGTAGAAACATTTAGGACGTGAGCTTGTCAATCTGAATGTGGAGGGACACAAGCTTAGCCCCGGCCAGCAGTTTGGGCGGAACTGTCAAGAAGGTCAGCTCCTGCACGTCAACATCGTCGGAATCCTTGCTACTTGTCACCTCCATTTCCACCTTGATGGCGTCGGTCGTGCCTTTGGGCTCCCCCGGCGGGCCGTTCGCCCACAGCTTGGCCACATAGTGCGGCAGTGGGGACGCCCCTGCTCTGATGTAGACTACCAAAACGGTGATAGGCGCGCTGATGTCGAGCATGCCGCCAACCCAGAAAAACGCGCGCGGTCCTCCTCCGTGAACAGCAAGAGCCGTGGCTCCGATAGTGGCACTTGCAGCTAGAGCACCTTGCCGTACAGGATCCTGTGCACGGGCATGGGATGCGCGGTGCTGATGTGGTGGTAGAGTGCCGGTAGCGGGCCTTCGTAGCCGCAGAAGGGCATGGGGCATTTGCAGGGGGCGAGCGGACACACGCTCTAGTGATCGACGAGCTTGTGGTAAGTGACGTAGAGCCCACAGCCTTCGTGCGGGCACTCCACCCTCACTGATGAAAGGACAGAGTCCACCGCCGTGTTCCGCACGTCAAAGCCACCGCCGCGCTCGCACTTCTGGCACTACCGCTGGTTCCCGGGGCGCTCGATGCGGCAGTCCGTGCAGGCCAGGTTCCCTCCCTTGCACTGCAGAAATCAATCGAACAACACATCAATCAAGAAACCTGCACCTTGCTCAATCAGCCGAACGGACGAGGTGTATTCGAACTTCATACACTGGAGGCGTCAAGGGGCGGAGGCACAAGGGGCAGTGGAGCACGGCGAGGTCCATCGAGACCTTAGAGAGCTCCATCGTCGGGTCCTGTTCGGTCTGCATGATCTCGCCCTCCTCGTGCACAACCATCTCTCGACTTGGGCCGGGGTATTACAAAGCTTTACCGTCACATATTTTATACTACTTCAAGGTGCATTAAATCAACACATGCAAGTACTCACTCTCTCTCAGTTTACAGGGCGTGCGCGTACCCCTAGGTTGTCAATTTGACCAACCTAATACAAGTTATATATTACAAAAAATATACCAAAATAAACTTCAGATGTTCTATTTTCTAAAGGTATAATTTTTGTGTTATATAGCTTATATTAGGGTGATAAAATTGACAACCTAGGTATACGCGTAGGACCTGTAAACTAAGACAGAGGGAGTATCAAAAGGAGAGTCACGGCATGCATGCATGCGTTGTAATTAATGCATCGGTAAACACAAATTATTGAAATATATCGAGTGTAGTGCTTTGTTGTGTCGTGTCAACTCGTACATCAACGAGAAGTTTGATTATCCTCTCCCTCGCGGAGTTAACTGCACCTGCCTTTGGCTGTATGACAGGTTGGCCACACACCTGTCGGGCCCACCTGTCATACACGCAAAGGCAGGAGCGTCCCTCCCTCGCCCATGAGCATGGTGGCTGGCAAGACTAAGGAGAAGCTTTCGCTACACGCTCTCCCTCCCGCACGCGGTGGACATGCAGCAGTTCAATCGGTGTCAGATGGCCAAAAGCATACTGTAGTACTCCTCCAGTGCAGTAGTACTCCATCATTGTTCGACTTCCCAAAGAGGCAAAGAGCCAAGCGCAGCCCGGACGCTCATGTGGCAGTTTCATGTGTAGAGTAGTCTAGGATAGCGTGTACTGTGCCTGTATCGAAGTTTAAAATCATTGGGGTCGGCTCCATGCTATGTGGCCGTCTCGAAGTTTAAAAAAAAATTAAAATAGTCTTCTGGCCCTACCTGTCACCCTGGTGATTGTAGTTTGCACGCTCATCTGGTCAAGACAGGAATATATATTTTAATTTGTTTTTTTTCGAAAAGGGGGGACTCCCCGGCCTCTGCATCAGAACGATGCATACAGCCACATATATTTTAATTTGTGGTGGGTAAATGTTAGAGGTTGCAGCAAATATATTGTACACTGCGGGTCTTTCAGCCAAGTTTAGAGGCAAGCATGTGGGGCCAGTGCTATGATGTGTCGCGTTAACTCGTACAACGAGGAGAAGCTTGATTTTACTACACGTCTTCTCCCTCGCCCATGCGCGTGGTTGCTCACAAACGAGGACATGCTTTTGCTTATTAGTACTTCTACAACAAGCTATCCGTCCCGCTCGCGGTGGACGGACATGCAGCAGTGGATTCGACACTGTAGAAGCAGTAGTAGTAACATCATTGTTCGTCTTCTCGAAGAGGCGAAGAGCCAAGCACAAACCGAACGTTGCAGTTGCGAACATTAGAGCACACATATAGCCAGGCTCTTGCATGAGACAAAATTGCTATGTGAGCCCACTATTGTACTAGTACGTACAACTACTTGCTAGTATAGCCTTGTAAACCAGAAAGGAGTATTTGCCCTTCTATAGATTTCAACAAGTGACTAGACTACACCGATACGGAGTACATATGGAGCAAAATGAGTGAATCTGCACCGCAAATAAATATGTACTAGTTCTATCGTTTTCCTCTCCGAGGTGCACAATATTGAGTATATTGACTAGTCTCTTTTTGACACGCATTTATGTTTTTTTGACACAGTACAGACGCAAGCGCTCATATACACGCGCATACACTCACCCCTATGAACGCACACACGCACGGCACTATCATCTTGAAATTTACGAAGTCACCATAGGCACCTCGTCGTCGACGGGTCCATAGGTGCTTGAATGCCAAGGAGGGAGAGGGTAGCGGTTCCCGAGACGTTGAACGGTCAATGATGCATCCTCAATTACAGGCCGAGGGAATTAATTGGAGAAGCAGAATAGAGCCAGCACGATGTGAACGCAACAGAGTTTGGACTCTCATATAATAAAGGCGCCCCACCACTCCAATCCATCCACTCCCAAGTCTCTGCGCAACACTGCTCACCCCAATCCAAGACCAAGTGACCAGAAGCCACAAGCACCTATGGAGGCGATGGACGCGAGCGGCAGTCGGCTATGCCAAATCATCCAAGGCGTCGGCCTGCGGCCCTGCACCAGTAGCGTTTCCAGACGGTGCTGGCGACCGCAGGCATCGTAGCCCTCGTCGACGCCGGCTTTGCCTCTCGCATGGACGACATGATGGTCAACTCCATCTGCAAGTTCACCGCCGTCAAGAAGCGCGTGATCGACCTTGCCGTACTGCTCCAGCCCACGCGCCCAGGCTCCTCATTGCCTGCCACCCTCATCGGCCTCCATGGTGATGAACTCTTTCAAGCCCTGGTGGCCCTGCAGGTGCCGGAGGTCGCGACGAAGAATTTGCACCTCGAGGCTGCGCTCGCCGCGTAGCGCCTCGCCATGCAAGAAACCGTCGACCTGCACATCCACGTCTACAAGGAAATCATCTACATAGGCCACTACAAGGCAAGCGAGGACAGAAATACGTTGGACTTCTTCCAGCGGCTGGAATCTTTGGACGCCATTGTTCAGAAGCACGTCGTCCTGGCCACGAAAGCCGCTGCTACTTAGGCGCCGTTCGGTGGGCCGGCGCCCTGAGTCGAGGAGGTGGACGTCGTCGATGGATGCATCTCTTCTTCTTGCCTCCTGTAACCAGCACTGCATCACCTCGTGGCCTTAATGTTTTATTAGTATAGTACTCCCTCCATTCCCATATACAAGTCTTTCTAAAGATTCCAGCAAGTGACTACTACATACTTAGCAAAATGAGTGAATCTACACTCTAAACTATGTCTACATACATCTGTATGCTGTATTCCATTTGAAATAGTATCTAAAAAGGCTTATATTTATGAATGGAGGGAGTATATGGCATTTTTATTCCAGTCGTAATGTTTTCACTGTGAGGTGGGGCCGCAGTTGAGCAAACCCACCCCGCCCACCGGGCGTCGGCCGAGTTTAGAATTAGAAGAGAGAAACGAGGGAGGAGAGCTAGCTGTAGCACGGACGCTATTGTCAGATGGGACTCGTGTTTATAGAATAGGAGTACTGAGCACTCGTGCCTCTTTTTTTAGGGAAAAATTAGCCGTATGTCTAGTACCACTAGTTGGGTGCATGCGACCTATAGCTATCATCACTTTAGGTCTCCTTTTCGAACCGCGGCTACGCTTCATAGTACATATTTTTCACACATTTATCCTCCTATATGTACTCCTAGGCTATTTCCACGTGCTCCCATTCGCCGACATGTGGGACATAGAGCATCTGGGTCGTAGTGCATGCACGACTCAGAGCATATGCCGGGGTACTTTACATTTCAGACCTCACAAATTACATGCAAACTCCCCGCAGAAGAATAAATAAACGAATGAATTACTACATGAAACCGGATTATTTTCGTGGAAACCGGAGCACGTTCATTAAATTTTGGACATAACACGTTTATAAAAAATGACTGGACCTAAACTAGTCTAAGGGCCTCTTTGATTTTTCCCGCAAAAGAAGGGCCTCTTTGATTCGCAGGATACTGAAAACACAAGAATGGGGAAAGTATGATGGCGATGAACTCAGACGAGGAGAACTCTAACTCAGTTAGAGGTTAGAGTTAGATTCTAACCCTGAACTAACTCTAAACCAAAGAGGTGTATGGATGGCAAGGTTAGATTGACAATAAATGCTCTATCTCAATCATTTGACTACTTTGGACCCTATTTCCTGTCGGATTTGGAGGGTGCTTGGATACGTTTTAGTTCCATGACTAAAAGTAGTGAGACTAAAACTTGCTAGCATCACCCATGCTTGGATCCAAATACTAAAGAGACTAAAATCAAGTTAATGAGCATTTATTATCCTCCAAACCCTCCAATCCAGAACTCACCTGTGTTAAAGGAGAGGAGTTAAATGAGGAGAGAGAGGACTAATCCACATTTTAGTGGGGGTACCCCTGACTAAATTTTTTTAGTCTCAAGACTAGTTTTAGCCCCTCTTTAGTCAGGGGTGCTTGGAACTTTAGCCTCTTAAAGAGACTATTTTTAGTGAGACTAAAATAAGTCCCTTGGATCCAAGCACCCTCTTGGTGTGGCCGGCTCTTCTGTGGCCTCCTCCCGCTCACAATTGACATAAACGAACCATCTATACAAATCAAGCATGCAAAACATGATAATTTTTACTTTGTCCATACAAATGAGATATCCCACTTAAACATACAAGTCGTCAGTCAAGCTTCACAAACTAAAAAAACACTTCATGAAACAAAGAATGAGCTAACTCATCACGGAAGTCATTCACGATAGGGAGGGAGCCCGGAGCCCCTCACACACCGAGGGAGGAGCTCGCCGTCGTCGCTCTGGAGGAAGGCTGTGTAGAGCCCAAGCCCCGGGAACCCCTCCGACCCCGGCCCTTGCGAGTTGAGGTCGACACCGGCATGGGTAGCAGGGCCGCTTGCCACCGACTGGGAACTTAATCTTTGGGCCTCTAGAAATAATGCAAGCATGTAACTAAAATACCTAGAAAGGTGAACTGAATATTTGGGCCTCTAGAAATAATGCAAGCCTGAAACTGAAATACATAGAAAGGTGAACTGAATCTTTGGGCCTCTAGAAATAATGCAAGCCTAAAAGTGAAATACCTTGAAAGGTGAACTGAATCTTTGGGCCTCTAGAAATAATGCAAGCCTGAAACTGAAATACCTAGAAAGGTGAACTGAATCTTTGGGCCTCAAGAAATAATGCAAGCCTGAAATTGAAATACCTAGAAAGGTGAACTGAATCATTGGGCCTCTAGAAATAATGCAAGCCTGAAATTGAAATACCTAGAAAGGTGACCTGAATCTTTGGGCCTCTAGAAAGATTTATTACCTCCTCAAGCAGCATCAAACAATTCCATGCGTGCACCACAAATCTATACCAAGTTTGATCAGGATCTACTTTTCCAAATTAGAATTAGCGCTAGAGCAAGCAAGATCAATGATATGGCCGTGAGACAGAGAAGGAACGAGCAAACTCACCCCTCTCGCAACCTCCCTGGTAGATGCACCGCCGCCGCACACGACAGAGGGAGAAAAACGACTGGTGAAGGGGGAGCGGGGCGACCTTCGAAGGCCGGAGGGAGAGGGCGACCGGAGTAGGGCGGCGGAGGCCCGAAGGAGAGGGCGGCCGGAGGAGAGAGAGGGCGAGCGGCGCTTGGGCGGGCGGTCCTATGGGGAACAGAGAGGAGTCATGCGAGAGGGGGTGGGGGGAGCGATCTGGTGCGGGCAGGGGAGATTTTTTAGTTCTCTTTTAGTGGGCCCGAGGATAACTAACCCAATTAGAACCTCTCCACCGGGCTAGTTTTTTTAGCTGGGTTAGAGCAAACTAGCTCAAACTAACCCCTCTTGTTTCGATAATTTGAGGCTATTTCAACCCAAACTAGCTCTAACTCAGGGATCCAAACAAAGAGGAGTGTTACTGTACATGTTACAGTGTGGACCGTAGCACATTGTTTTTATGGCCATATCACCACATTGTTTTCTACTGCTGGTTCACTGGGCTACCGTGGTTCGCACTGCTGGTTCACTTGGCTGCCGTGGTTCACACTCCTCCAACTTGAGTAGTACTCCCTCCGTTCCTAAATATAAGTCTTCGTAGATATTTCACTGTGGACCACATACAGATGTATATAGATGCATTTATGTGTAGATTCACTCATTTTTCTCCGTATGCGGTCCATAGTGAAATCTCTCCAAAGACTTATATTTAGGAACGGAGGGAGTAGTATAGTACTAGTATACCGCATCATCCTTTGCTCCTTCTTACTACTCCGACATGTGGGAGAGCCAGCATCCGGGTCGACGTGTCATGCACCAGATTAGAGCGCGGAGCGGAAGGGGGGCATCACCCCGGTCGGAGAGCCAGTAATTTATAAGTATAGTGAGTGGTCATATCACAAGTCTTTCCAGCAGTAACGCGTCGTCAAATCGCACAGCCCCACTCGCTCACCCTCCTCGCCTCTCTGTCAAACCACCTACCCGAAAACTGCCGCGCGTACTGCCCGGGAAAAGCCCCGCCCTCAACTTTTAACTACACGAAAATAGTTCGAGCTTGTTCATTCTATATAAATACAGTACTTACTGTATGTTTATTCGCCCGTGGGGTTGTTCAATGAATGGAGGGCGGGGAGCACAAGTGAACAATACTGTAGTACTTGTATTTCGTGCCAAAATTTGACCATAGATTAAACTAACAAAATGTTCATGCATGTCACCAAACATTATATTTTGAAAACTATGTTCAAATACGAATCCAATGAGATAATTTTTCTTGACATGCATTAACATTTTGTTAGTTAAATCTTTAGTCAAAATTTGGTACAAACTACAAAGGGGACCTATAAACCAGGACGGAGGTAGTAGTAAGTAGGAGTCATGCAGTAGTCACCTTAAATAGAGAGTTTCTTTTCTTTAATGCCACGTACACAAATTGAAACGCTTGTTGTGGAGAGAAAAAATATAATCACTCCACTATATATGGACGCAGGGGCCTGAGCGCTTGCTTTACTAGGGTTGCTCTCTTCATTCTCTCATCCTCTCCAGATATAAACAAGACAGCGGTAGCGACATTTTCTCTCTGCTCACCACTGGTCACAGATCCGGCCGGATCCCTTCGGCGGTGTGTGTAGAGGACTAAAAGGTGCATCGTTCACGCGGTCATCGCCGCCGAGGGAGGAAACCCACAGCTACCGGAGGGGCCCGATCCTCTGCCCATGCCGTTCTCTCCGACACAGCGCCGTCTTGGGAGGTCCTCCGACCCTTCTTCCTCCCTGCCGTATTGTCCGCAGATCCGACCTGCCGCCGCCGACATCCCGGCGGCCCTCAGGTATAAGTTCTTCAAAAGCGGCCTTGCTCTACTGCCCCAGCTCCCCACGTGTCTGCATGTGCATCTTTTTCTACTCCCATCAGCTCTTCTAAAGCCACCTAAATTTTTAGTATTATTAGAGCTAAAGCTACTTCATGCATTCGAATCTAGGGCCTTGTTCAAACAATGAAGAAAGGGGGGAAAGTTGTAGCATGAATCTAGGACTTGATTCAAAGAGGAAATAATATGGTGAAAGTAGTAGAGACCGGATACCCAACCGGTCTCTTGGTTGAAAAGGGAAATAATGGGAAAACAAGTACAAACTGGATAAGGAACAGATCTATTATTGGTTGAAAAAAGGATAGAAAGTGACGGCTGGAGGACAAGTCAACAGAGTATGTCCAGGATTAGATTTGCTGCCATCACATAGTAAAAGGTCTCCAGTATTAGATTTGCTGCCCTCACATAGTAAAAGGTCTCAGGATTAGATTTGCTGCCCTCACATAGTAAAAGGTCTCCAGGATTAGATTTGCTGCCCTCACATAGTAAAAGGTCTCCAGGATTAGATTTGCTGCCCTCACAGAGTAAAAGGTCTCCAGGATTAGATTTGCTGCCCTCACATAGTACAAGGTCTCCAGGTTATGTTTGCTGCCCTCACATAGCATGAACAAACTCGGCATCACCACTTTATGCCTCCTTGTAGGTACATTGTGCTGATGCGTCCACTGTCGCATGTCCTTATACCAACCTTTTGTTGTTGTTAATGTAAGGGCGCATGTAAAATGAAGCGATCACACTGTTACCTTAGGGACATGTCTAACCAGTGTTATTGTCAATCTAATGCCTCCAGTGATAAGATGCAATTAAACTGTGTTACAAATGGCATTCCTGCTGTTTTCCCCAGTATGATAAGTAAGTTGCTCCTTTACGCTATTTTGTGTCCTGGTGTCCCCATGGTCCCATGCCCTTAAACCAACTCTTTAGCTGTTGTTGATTTACTGTGTCTGGTAAACAAGCAATGCCACCATTAAAGTAACCCCATATTTGAGGAATCTCATTGTTGATCGTAATGCTTCTGGTAACATGAAGCATTGCTGACGTTTTAAAATTTCTACTGTCCTTGCGTGATTCCCATGAACATAATTAAGATGCTTCTTTTCATTTTGTATATGTTTCGTATATTCTTATTGACCAGCAACTGTTTACTTTCTATCTTTTTGTGCAGATAGGGATATCCATTTCACCTTGTTGCTATTGTGACCTTTTGGTGAACTGCACAAAACACTTTTTTTGGAATGAGTGTCTTGTGTAGTTCAACTAAAATGTCATGTGGGCAACATCTCTCAATTTTGGTGGAACTGCACAAAATGGTGATTGGAGTTTCCAAAATCTCCCTCAAGTTCTGCTGGTAATCTCGTGCAACATTTTATTAGCCTTTGCAAGATGGAGCCGTCACTGTCACCACAATGGCACTTTATTTTAGTGGAACTGCACAAAAGGATAAGAAAATTATAGTTGCACCTTATATGAGCCGGACAGCCAACCTTAATGTTCCTCAATTTTAGTGCAACTACTAAAGAAGAACCTGCCAGCTCACAAGA
Organism: Triticum dicoccoides; assembly: GCF_002162155.2. Taxonomy (NCBI): domain Eukaryota; kingdom Viridiplantae; phylum Streptophyta; class Magnoliopsida; order Poales; family Poaceae; genus Triticum; species Triticum dicoccoides. The sequence continues at coordinate 255,665,003 of NC_041385.1, forward strand.
GCAACTACTTCTTGCTAGCTGAATGATGCAATCTTTGCTTCATTTCAGGTGAACTGCAGAAAAAGGCGCATGAATTGAATCATGGAACTCCAGGCAGACCTCATCCAAGTAGAGCTGGAGGTTGAGTTCAAGGAGGCCGCTATTAAAGTGAAATCATGCTCTCCTGTCTCCTTGTTTGTGCTGTGCAAACAGGAATACTCAACTACAGATGTTGTGACGGTCAAGAGCATTCGCCAAGTTCTTCGATTGTATGACATGGCTAGCCAAGATGGATTTAATCCTGATATTCACTTTATCAAAAGGTTCTAATGGGTTGGTTCTGAATCTTGCAAGCTGGGAATCAGTGAGATGTGTAGGTGATGTAGGGTGGAACCCTATAGCGTCGATCTTTCACGTTTGGAGCGGGATCCCTCGAAGAACATGATGAACACGGGGAAGAACTGTTGGGGAACGTAGTAATTTCAAAATTTTCCTACGCACACGCAAGATCATGGTGATGTATAGCAACGAGAGGGGAGAGTGTTGTCTACGTACCCTCGTAGACCGAAGCGGAAGCGTTGACGCAACGTAGAGGAAGTAGTCGTACGTCCTCCCGGTCCAACCGATCCAAGCACCGTTACTCCGGCACCTCCGAGTTCTTGACACGCGTACAGCTCGAGGACGCACCCC
>NC_041385.1:255665852-255672661 GCF_002162155.2 Triticum dicoccoides
AGGGTGCCCCCCTACCCCCGTATATAAAGGAGGGAGGGAGGAGGTGGCCGGCCCAAGGGGGAGGCGCACCATAGGGGGGCAAACCTACTCCAAGTAGGTTTGGCCCCCCCTTTCCTATTCGGAGTAGGAGAAGGAAGGAAGAGGGGGGAGGAGAGAAGGAAAGGGGGGGCCGGCCCCGTTCCCAATTCGGATTGGGCTTGGGGGGGGGGCGCCCCCTCCCTTGCTCCTTCTCCCTCCCTTCCACTAGGGCCCAATAAGGCCCATATACTTACCGGGGGGTTCCGGTAACCTCCCGGAGCTCCGGTATATTCCCAAACTCTCCCGGAACCTTTCCGGTGTCCAAATATATCCGTCCAATATATCAATCTTTATGTCTCGACCATTTCGAGACTCCTCGTCATGTCCGTGATCATATCCGGGACTCCAAACAACCTTCGGTACATCAAAATACATAAACTCATAATATAATTGTCATCGAAACCTTAAGCGTGCGGACCCTACGGTTCGAGAACAATGTACACATGACCGAAACACGTCTCCGGTCAATAACCAATAGCGGGACCTGGATGCCCATATTAGTTCCTACATATTCTACGAAGATCTTTATCGTTCAAACCGCACAACAACATACGTTGTTCCCTTTGTCATCGGTATGTTACTTGTCCGAGATTCGATCGTCGGTATCCAATACCTAGTTCAATCTCGTTACCGGCAAGTCTCTTTACTCGTTCCGTAATATGTCATCTCATAACTAACTCATTAGTCACATGCTTGCAAGGCTTAGGTGACGAGTATTACCGAGAGGGCCCAGAGATACCTCTCCGACAATCGGAGTGACAAATCCTAATCTCGAATTATGCCAACCCAACATGTACCTTCGGAAACACCTGTAGAGCACCTTTATAATCACGCAGTTACGTTGTGACGTTTGGTAGCACACAAAGTGTTCTTCCGGTAAACGGGAGTTGCACAATCTCATAGTTGCAGGAACTTTGTATAAGTCATGAAGAAAGCAATAGCAGTATACTAAACGATCAAGTGCTAGGCTAACAGAATGGGTCATGTCAATCACATAATTCTCCTAATGATGTGATCCCACTAATCAAATGACAACACATGTCTATGGTCAGGAAACATAACCATCTTTGATTAATGAGCTAGTCAAGTAGAGGCATACTAGTGACTATAGTTTTGTCTATGTATTCACACATGCATCAAGTTTCCGGATAATACAATTCTAGCATGAATAATAAACATTTATCATGATATGAGGAAATAAATAATAACTTTATTATTGCCTCTAGGGCATATTTCCTTCAGTCTCCCACTTGCACTAGAGTCAATAATCTAGATTACATTGTAATGATTCTAACACCCATGGAGTCTTGGTGCTGATCATGTTTTGCTCGTGAGAGAGGCTTAGTCAACGGGTCTGCAACATTCAGATCCGTATGTATCTTGCAAATCTCTATGTCTCCCACTTGGACTTGGTCCCGAATGGAATTGAAGCGTCTCTTGATGTGCTTGGTCCTCTTGTGAAATCTGGATTCCTTTGCCAAAGCAATTGCACCAGTATTGTCACAGAAGATCTTCATTGGTCCCGATGCACTAGGTATGACACCTAGATCGGAAATGAACTCCTTCATCCAGACTCCTTCATTTGCTGCTTCAGAAGCAGCTATGTACTCCGCTTCACATGTAGATCCCGCCACGACGCTTTGTTTAGAACTGCACCAACTTACAGCTCCATCGTTTAATATAAATACGTATCCGGTTTGCGATTTAGAATCGTCCGGATCAGTGTCAAAGCTTGCATCGACGTAACCATTTACGACTATCTCTTTGTCACCTCCATATACGAGAAGCATATCCTTAGTCCTTTTCAGGTATTTCAGGATGTTCTTGACCGCTGTCCAGTGATCCACTCCTGGATTACTTTGGTACCTTCCTGCCAAGCTTATTGCTAAGCATACGTCAGGTCTGGTACACAGCATTGCATACATGATAGAGCCTATGGCTGAAGCATAGGGAACATTTTTTATTTTCTCTCTATCTTCTGCTGTGGTCGGGCATTGAGTTTGACTCAACTTCACACCTTGTAGCACAAGCAAGAATCCTTTCTTAGCCTGATCCATTTTGAACTTTTTCAAAATCTTGTCAAGGTATGTGCTTTGTGAAAGTCCTATTAAGCGTCTTGATCTATCTCTATAGATCTTGATGCCCAATATGTAAGCAGCTTCACCGAGGTCTTTCATTGAAAAACTTTTATTCAAGTATCCCTTTATGCTATCCAGAAATTCTATATCATTTCCAATTAACAATATGTCATCAACATATAAAACTAGAAATGCTACAGAGCTCCCACTCACTTTCTTGTAAATACAGGCTTCTCCAAAAGTCTGTATAAAACCATATGCTTTGATCACACTGTCAAAGCGTTTATTCCAACTCCGAGATGCTTGCACCAGTCCATACTTTGTCAGCACCTTTTGGATCAACAAAACCTTCCGGCTGCATCATATACAACTCTTCTTCTAGAAATCCATTCAAGAATGCAGTCTTGACATCCATTTGCCAAATTTCATAATCATGAAATGCAGCAATAGCCAACACGATTCGGACAGACTTAAGCATCGCTACGGGTGAGAAAGTCTCATCGTAGTCAACCCCTTGAACTTGTCGAAAACCTTTCGCAACAAGTCGAGCTTTGTAGACAGTAACATTACCATCAGCGTCAGTCTTCTTCTTAAAGATCCATTTATTCTCAATGGCTTGCCGATCATTGGGCAAGTCAACCAAAGTCCATACTTTGTTTTCATACATGGATCCCATCTCAGATTTCATGGCCTCTAGCCATTTTGCGGAATCTGGGCTCATCATCGCTTCCTCATAGTTCGTAGGTTCATCATGGTCAAGTAACATGACTTCCAGAATAGGATTGCCGTACCACTCTGGTGCGGATCTTATTCTGGTAGACCTACGAGGTTCAGCAGAAACTTGATCTGAAGTTTCATGATCAATATCATTAGCTTCCTCACTAGTTGGTGTAGTTGTCACGGGAACCGGTTCTCGTGATGAACTACCTTCCAACAAGGGAGTAGATACAGTTATCTCATCAAGTTCTACTTTCCTCCCACTCACTTCTTTCGAGAGAAATTCCTTCTCTAGAAAGGATCCATTCTTAGCAACGAATGTCTTGCCTTCGGATCTGTGATAGAAGGTGTACCCAACAGTCTCTTTTGGGTATCCTATGAAGACACATTTATCCGATTTGGGTTCGAGCTTATCTGGTTGAAGTTTCTTCACATAAGCATCGCAGCCCCAAACTTTAAGAAACGACAACTTTGGTTTCTTGCCAAACCACAGTTCATAAGGCGTCGTCTCAACGGATTTTGATGGTGCCCTATTCAACGTGAATGCGGCCGTCTCTAAAGCATAACCCCAAAATGATAGCGGTAAATCGGTAAGAGACATCATAGATCGTACCATATCAAGTAAAGTACGATTACGACGTTCGGACACACCATTTCGTTGTGGTGTTCCAGGTGGCGTGAGTTGCGAAACTATTCCGCATTGTTTCAAATGTAAGCCAAACTCGTAACTCAAATATTATCCTCCACGATCAGATCGTAGAAATTTTATTTTCTTGTTACGATGATTTTCTAATTCACTCTGAAATTCTTTGAACTTTTCAAATGTTTCAGACTTGTGTTTCATTAAGTAGATATACCCATATCTGCTCAAATCATCTGTGAAGGTGAGAAAATAATGATATCCGCCACGAGCCTCAACATTCATCGGGCCACATACATCTGTATGTATGATTTCCAACAAATCTGTTGCTCTCTCCATAGATCCGGAGAACGGTGTTTTGGTCATCTTGCCCATGAGGCACGGTTCACAAGTACCAAGTGATTCATAATCAAGTGATTCCAGAAGTCCATCAGTATGGAGTTTCTTCATGCGTTTTACACCGATATGACCTAAACGACAGTGCCACAAATAAGTTGCACTATCATTATCAACTCTGCATCTTTTGGCTTCAACATTATGAATATGTGTATCACTACTATCGAGATTCAATAAAAATAGACCACTCTTCAAGGGTGCATGACCATAAAAGATATTACTCATATAAATAGAACAACCATTATTCTCTGATTTAAATGAATAACCGTCTCGCATCAAACAAGATCCAGATATAATGTTCATGCTCAACGCAGGCACCAAATAACAATTATTCAGGTCTAATACTAACCCCGATGGTAGATGTAGAGGTAGCGTGCCGACCGCGATCACATCGACTTTGGAACCGTTTCCCACGCGCATCGTCACCTCGTCCTTGGCCAGTGCTCGCTTATTCCGTAGTCCCTGTTTCGAGTTGCAAATATTAGCAACAGAACCAGTATCAAATACCCAGGTGCTACTACGAGCTCTAGTTAGGTACACATCAATAACATGTATATCACATATACCTTTGTTCACTTTGCCATCCTTCTTATCCGCCAAATACTTGGGGCAATTCCGCTTCCAATGACCAGTCTGCTTGCAGTAGAAGCACTCAGTTTCAGGCTTAGGTCCAGACTTGGGTTTCTTCTCTTGAGCAGCAACTTGCTTGCCGTTCTTTTTGAAGTTCCCCTTCTTCTTCCCTTTGCCCTTCTTCTTGAAACTAGTGGTCTTGTTGACCATCAACACTTGATGCTCCTTCTTGATTTCTACCTTCGCGGCTTTCAGCATTGCGAAGAGCTCGGGAATAGTCTTGTTCATCCCTTGCATATTATAGTTCATCACGAAGCTCTTGTAGCTTGGTGGCAGTGATTGAAGAATTCTGTCAATGACACTATCATCAGGAAGATTAACTCCTAGTTGAATCAAGTGATTGTTATACCCAGACATTCTGAGTATATGTTCACTAACAGAACTATTCTCCTCCATCTTGCAGCTATAGAACTTATTGGAGACTTCATATCTCTCAATCCGGGCATTTGCTTGAAATATTAACTTCAACTCCTGGAACATCTCATATGCTCCATGACGTTCAAAACATCGTTGAAGACCCGGTTCTAAGCCGTAAAGCATGTCACACTGAACTATAGAGTAGTCATCAGCTTTGCTCTGCCAGACGTTCTTAACGTCGTCAGTTGCATCAGCAGCAGGCCTGGCACCCAGCGGTGCTTCCAGGACGTAACTCTTCTGTGCAGCAATGAGGATAATCCTCAGGTTACGGACCCAGTCCGTGTAATTGCTACCATCATCTTTCAACTTTGCTTTCTCAAGGAACGCATTAAAATTCAACGGAACAACAGCACGAGCCATCTATCTACAAACAAACATAGACAAGCAAGATACTATCAGGTACTAAGTTCATGACAAATTTAAGTTCACTTAATCATATTACTTAAGAACTCCCACTTAGACAGACATCTCTCTAGTCATCTAAGTGATCACGTGATCCAAATCAACTAAACCATAACCGATCATCACGTGAGATGGAGTAGTTTTCAATGGTGAACATCATTATGTTGATCATATCTACTATATGATTCACGCTCGACCTTTCGGTCTCCGTGTTCCAGGCCATATCTGCATATGCTAGGCTCGTCAAGTTTAACCTGAGTATTCTGCGTGTGCAAAACTGGCTTGCACCCGTTGTAGATGGACGTAGAGCTTATCACACCCGATCATCACGTGGTGTCTCGGCATGACGAACTTTGGCAACGGTGCATACTCAGGGAAAACACTTCTTGATAATTTTAGTGAGAGATCATCTTAAAATGCTACCGTCAATCAAAGCAAGATAAGATGCATAAAGGATAAACATCACATGCAATCAATATAAGTGATATGATATGGCCATCATCATCTTGTGCTTGTGATCTCCATCTTCGAAGCACAGTCATGACCACCATCGTCACCGGCGCGACACCTTGATCTCCATCGTAGCATCGTTGTCGTTTACGCCATCTATTGCTTCTACGACTATCGCTACCGCTTAGTGATAAAGTAAGCAATTACAGGGCGTTTGCATTTCATACAATAAAGCGACAACCATATGGCTCCAGCCAGTTGCCGATAACTTCGGTTACAAAACATGATCATCTCATACAATAAAATATAGCATCATGTCTTGACCATATCACATCACAACATGCCCTGCAAAAACAAGTTAGACGTCCTCTACTTTGTTGTTGCAAATTTTACGTGGCTGCTACGGGCTTAGCAAGAACCGTTCTTACCTACGCATCAAAACCACAACGATAGTTTGTCAAATAGACTCCGTTTTAACCTTCACAAGGACCGGGCGTAGCCATACTCGGTTCAACTAAAGTGAGAGAGACATACACCCGCCAGCCACCTTTAAGCACGAGTGCTCGTAACGGTGAAACCAGTCTCGCGTAAGCGTACGCGTAATGTCGGTCCGGGCCGCTTCATCTCACAATACCGCTGAACCAAAGTATGACCTGCTGGTAGGCAGTATGACTTATATCGTCCACAACTCACTTGTGTTCTACTCGTGCATATAACATCAACGCATAAAACCTAGGCTCGGATGCCACTGTTGGGGAACGTAGTAATTTCAAAATTTTCCTACGCACACGCAAGATCATGGTGATGTATAGCAACGAGAGGGGAGAGTGTTGTCTATGTACCCTCGTAGACCGAAGCGGAAGCATTGACGCAACGTAGAGGAAGTAGTCGTACGTCCTCCCGGTCCAACTGATCCAAGCACCGTTACTCCAGCACCTCCGAGTTCTTGACACGCGTACAGCTCGATGACGCACCCCCGATCTCCGATCCAGCAGAGGCGT
>NC_041385.1:255673134-255687634 GCF_002162155.2 Triticum dicoccoides
CACCGCTACAATATGACCGAGGTGTAATATCGTGGAGGGGGGCACCGCACACGGCTAAGGAACGATCTCAATGATCAACTTGTGTGTCTAGGGTGCCCCCCTACCCCCGTATATAAAGGAGGGAGGGAGGAGGTGGCCGGCCCAAGGGGGAGGCGCGCCATAGGGGGGCAAACCTACTCCAAGTAGGTTTGGCCCCCCCTTTCCTATTCGGAGTAGGAGAAGGAAGGAAGAGGGGGGAGGAGAGAAGGAAAGGGGGGGCCGGCCCCCTTCCCAATTCGGATTGGGCTTGGGGGGGGGGCGCCCCCTCCCTTGCTCCTTCTCCCTCCCTTCCACTAGGGCCCAATAAGGCCCATATACTTACCGGGGGGTTCCGGTAACCTCCCGGAGCTCCGGTATATTCCCAAACTCTCCCGGAACCTTTCCGGTGTCCAAATATATCCGTCCAATATATCAATCTTTATGCCTCGACCATTTCGAGACTCCTCGTCATGTCCGTGATCATATTCGGGACTCCGAACAACCTTAGGTACATCAAAATACATAAACTCATAATATAATTGTCATTGAAACCTTAAGCATGCGGACCCTACGGTTCGAGAACAATGTAGACATGACCGAAACACGTCTCCGGTCAATAACCAATAGCGGGACCTGGATGCCCATATTGGTTCCTACATATTCTACGAAGATCTTTATCGGTCAAACTGCACAACAACATACGTTGTTCCCTTTGTCATCGGTATGTTACTTGTCCGAGATTTGATCGTCGGTATCCAATACCTAGTTCAATCTCGTTACCGGCAAGTCTCTTTACTCGTTCCGTAATACGTCATCTCATAACTAACTCATTAGTCACATGCTTGCAAGGCTTAGGTGATGAGTATTACCGAGAGGGCCCAGAGATACCTCTCCGACAATCGGAGTGACAAATCCTAATCTTGAATTATGCCAACCCAACATGTACCTTCGGAAACACCTGTAGAGCACCTTTATAATCACCCAGTTACGTTGTGACGTTTGGTAGCACACAAAGTGTTCTTCCGGTAAACGGGAGTTGCACAATCTCATAGTTGCAGGAACTTTGTATAAGTCATGAAGAAAGCAATAGCAGTATACTAAACGATCAAGTGCTAGGCTAACAGAATGGGTCATGTCAATCACATCATTCTCCTAATGATGTGATCCCACTAATCAAATGACAACACATGTCTATGGTCAGGAAACATAACCATCTTTGATTAATGAGCTAGTCAAGTAGAGGCATACTAGTGACTATAGTTTTGTCTATGTATTCACACATGTATCAAGTTTCCGGATAATACAATTCTAGCATGAATAATAAACATTTATCATGATATGAGGAAATAAATAATAACTTTATTATTGCCTCTAGGGCATATTTCCTTCAAGAACGGGGAGAAATCACAAGGGTAAACACTCAAGAACAAGTCCAAATCACACATCCACTAGACAATCAAACACACAAGATCCACAAGGTACATGAACAACAAAGGGAAAGATACAAGGTAAGGTTCATCTCCAAGAGGAGGTCTTGATGATATCCTAGATGGATCTTCCCACAAGGGGGTCTTGATGATATCCCGCGGGATCTTCTCCTAGATGGAGGTCTTGGCCTCCAATGGAGTAGTGGTCTCTCTCTCTCAAGAGTAGAGATAGGTAGGAGCAAAGCTCACCTAAGAATGAGCTATCATATTTGCTAACCCTAGAAAGGAGGTGGAGGAGGTCTATTTATAGCCCAAGGGGCGAAGGGGTAAGTGAGGGGCGAAGGGGTACACGGGCTTCGGCCCAAGTCACACACGCAGGCGGGGTCTGGATGATCCGGATGGTGGCCCGGATGATCCGGGTGTCGGGGGTCCGGATGATCCGGGCGACCGTCCAGATGATCCGGCTTCGTCGAGCAGGTTCTGTGGTCTTCGAGCGCATTAGCCGGATCGTCCGGGAGGTCGTCCGGATCATCCGGGCTCGGTCCGGATCGTCCGGCTGGGGGTCCGGATGATCCGGGCAACTCCAGTCCTGCTCCGTTCTTCTTCTTCCTTTCTTCCGTCTTCTCTTCCACGCTTCCCTCGCGGATGGTGTAGTCGTTCCTTGGCGCTTTCACTCCTCCTCGTCGTCCGTAATGTTCCGACAATACCTATGCATGCACACGGGAGAAGTGTCAAGTAGTATGCCATCCTCGAAGGGGTCAAGTGAGCACGTGTAAAGGAGATGATTCACCTTAGTGTGTGTGAAGTAGATGTCGTACGTGTCACTTGCCAAATGGGCTCTTGACATGGTGATGTCCGTAGGATGCTCCGCATCATCCCCTCCCCCTTGGGAAAGATCCGACCTCGGATCGAAATCCAAATCACCATGGGAGAGAGATGATGTCGTCGTGTAGAAGTGGACGATCACCAAGCATTCGTCATCTTGTAGTTCCACATGGGCACCCTCCAATGTCGCACCATCTTGTAATTCCTTCAAAAGTAGCAAAGATAACAAGCACTTGGAAAAACAAATGTGGTTGTCGTAAGAGCAAAACCAAGCATTCAAGAGGTGATTCACCCAACAAGTGTTGTCATCAAGCATAGCATATGGTTTGACAAAGAAGTGTGGCATGGCATTTGAGCATATAAATTGAGCACAATCAAGTATATCATGGGAACAAGCATGCAAATGGGAGGTCAAGATGCAAATATATGTGATAAGTGAACAAGCATCTACCTCAAGGTCATAGCAAGCATGCATAAAGAGCTCAATGAATGGTCTATGGTAGGCATAAGAGTCATTCACAACACCAAATATAGTGAAATGTCTAAACACATGGGGCAAGTGCAAGACAATCCAAGCATAACATGCATAGGGTGTCATGAAGATATCATGGCACTCAACACAAAGGAAAGAGCAATTGTTCAACATGTGTGAGGCATGAGCATGTATGTCATCAACCCAAGAAAGCAAGTAGTGGAACATGGGTGATGCAATATAGCGAGCATTCATAGCTATCAAATCAAGCAAGCTAGTAGTGCGAAGATGCAACATACTAGGAGGAATCATGGCAAGCATGTCATTGGTGCCAATAGTGGGCATGAATAATTCACATGTCATAGCACAAGCATGAAAGCAAGATATGAGGACAATAGCATGGGGCACATGATAAACATGGCAATAGCAACAAGGATCTCTACCAAGCATGCAAATACACATAAAAGTAGCATAATGATGAAACATGGGTAGATGCAAGCAAGGGTCACAATTGCATGGCAAAGGCATAGAAGCAAGCATAGCATGCAAAGTGGACACGGTAAAATGAGCATAAGGTGACAAGTGGTAAATGGCCCATAGCCGTGTGAGAGCCAAGTAGAGGAGTTGCGCGTAGTCCTTACGCGAAGGGGACGTTGGTAAGGATAGTCCATTGGATCCCAAAGCATTGTTGCTCTCAAGAGCTCGTTTTGTCAACTCGTGGGATTGCGAGGTTGACAAGTATTCATGGGTACCTACACAAAAGAGACACAAACCAAAGAAATTGTGCGCGTGGTAAATGTACACATCATCCATCATGATGTGTATGTGCACGTATGAGTTAGCACAAGATAAGCATCGCTCAAAGAAATTTGATGCATGGTATAAGAACATGTCATCCATCATGAAAGAATAGTTATTATGTATGACACGATGGGGACACAAATTGAGCAAACAAGTATATGGCACATCAAAAGCATGTTTATTCATGGGGAGCATATGGTGCACACAAGTATTGGGATCATGCAATGAATGGGATGGATCAAATTCTCCTAACATGTATGAGGAAACTATGGGGGTCTCCTCATGAGCAAGAGTAGTAACATCATGTGGAGAATATTGACAACATCCAAAACAATGCATATTTGGAACAATGTGATCATGGCATGACATATTGGATGAATTGCGCAAATCATGTAAAGGAAGCATGGCAATATCATCACATGAAAAACAAAAGCCAATGACCATCATCTCGTCATCTATGCCATAAGTGCAAATAGGATTTATTTTAATGGGGCATGCATAGTTACTATGTTGAGATTGAAATGATGCAATATGGGAGATCTCACTCATAGCATATGACAAGTTCAATGGATTGTCAAACATGAAGTGACCAATAGAATTTTCACATGATATCCTATGAAGCATAGCATCACAACTAGGCAACTCAACATGCTCATCATCATATTCATCATTAATAGGTAAGTCAAGGCATGAAGGAGTTTCACTAGCATGAAGCATGGTAATAGGTGGGTCAACATCATGGGAGCAATCAATGTCAAGAATGTCCACTAGTGGGACTAGAGCATCACCTTCACCTATGTTACCTTTGTCATTCCACTCAAGTGGTGTAGGTGAGGCGGGAAAGACCAAATGGTGGTCATTTTCATCTTGATGGAACCATGTGGGGGTGCATCATAATCCACCATGGCCATCGTCTTGTCCAAAGGGAGGACGAAGTCGTCGAGGATCGGCGCGTCATCATAAATGGGACCTAGCACCAAACGAGAAGACACAATAGAGGTAGAGGTCAAGTTGTTAGAAATGCAAATGGCCTCACGAGACCTATCAACTATCTCACTCTCTCTATGTGGTGGTTCACTCACTCCCTCAAAATAGGTGCACTCAAACTCACGTATGGTGGAGTCACTCATCTCACTCAAGTGGTGGGGGTTGTGGCTCTCCTCACATGGGAATTGTGGCAACTCATCATGTATGGGGCTATTGGTGAAGTCACTCTCACTCTCAATATGGTGGCACAAGTCACTCAAGTCATCATACGTCGCCGTGGTCGAAGGGAAGATCCCATGCTCAACCACCTCGTCGTGGTCGCCGTGGATGAAGGCCGAAGATGGCACATCATCACTCTCGTCGTGGATGAAGGCCGAAGATGGCACATCATCACTCTCGCCTCCTAAGATGGAAGCATCATCCTTGCTCGCCACCTTGTCGCTCGCCTCCAAAGCTTGGTCCTTGGGAGCATCGTCTTGGAGCTCGTCGGGCTTGGACATCTTGGTGGTACTAGCCTCATGCTTGTCGTAGAGCTTGGTCGCCGTGAAGTTTGCTTGGGGTGGAGAAGCCTTGGCCTTCATGAGTTCTTGTACCGCCTTGAGAGCACCAATGTAGTAGTCGTCGATGGACTTGTAGTTCTCGAGGAAGATGGTCTTGGAGATGTCGTTGTGCAATCCCATCATGAAGTGGAACTTCATCGAAATGGGGTCGTCCACGCCGGCTCGTCGCAAGGCAATCATCATCTCCTTGAAGTACTTGTCTATGGACTTGGATCCTTGGGTGGTTTTCTCCAATTGGTGTCGAAGTTGTTCCGTGTAGGTTGGAGGCACAAACTCTTGCCGTAAAGCTCTCTTCGTCTTGGGCCAACTCATCTCGTAGCTCTTCGAAGGTGTATGAAGCCACCATATCGAGGCGTAGTCGTGGAAGTTTCTTGTGGCGCACTTCACTTGATCTTCGGGACGAACTTGATGTAGCTTGAGGTAGTCGTCCATCAAACTCTCCCACTCGAGGTACTCCTCGGGTTCTTGAGTCCCATAGAAAGGAATCGCGTGGTCGATGTCGAGGTCGTAGTAGCTCGTGGAAGTCGCGGACTTGAGCTTGGGGAGCTTCTCTTGAGCGTAGTCTTGGGGTTCTTGTTGGCGAAGATGCCGTATGTCCGTAGGCGAAGATGCCTTGAAGTCGCTTGGCGAAGATGCCAAGGGAGATGGTGAAGTCATTGAGCGATTGTTGATGTAGAGCTCTTGACCTTCACGTTCTTGTTGGTGATGGTGTCGATGCCGATGTGATCTTGCCGGAGGTGGTAGCTCAGAAGGATGTGCTCTTGAGCGTCTTCTCGAAGATGAGGAAGATCGCTTGTAGGACTTGATGAGGGCCTTGATCTCCTCCATGCGCTTGTCCATCTTGGCGTCGTAGTTGTTGTTCATGGCATCGAACTCGTCGTTGTTGTTGTAGACCGAAAGTGAAATGCCTTGCCTATCCATCACAAGACTCGAGTAGAGGTGAGTAGGAAATGAGATAAACAATACCAAGTTACCTTTTCCCAATGTTGAGGATGTATCTTGTTTCACTCAATGTGAGATGAAAGAATAGTGGAATTGGTACCGGACTTGTTCACTCACACCTATCAAGTAAAGGCTTATGGTAGAGCTCGGTGAGGATAGTGGCACAAAAATTTCATGCAAAATGTTAGCAAGAGTCAATAATGTTGAAAAAGATTCACAAATTCGCAAGTGAAACAAGTAGACCAATAGCAATGAAAGGTACACGGAAACACACACACGGATAGATAAATGGGGTCGTGCAACCAAGGAATGAGCACAAAATGTTGAATCCACGGAAAACGCTTGTGTTGCACAACTCAAGAGAGACGCTAGCACGATTGCTCAATAGGCGGATACGACACTTGTGCACAACCTATAAGATGCAAAATAGATATTCTTTCTATCCCAAGTATGCTATGTATGTATGGTTCCCGGTGTTTCTCTTAAGCATGATATCATATGATGTAGATTTGACAATCTTATGTGCAATGGGGTATGATGCTATGGCACTTGCTCACGAGCTCTTTGCTCTCTTTTTCTTGCTTAAAAGCTTTTTCTCTTTTTTTTCTATGGCCACTTTTGCACAATGCACAAACCAAGATAGCAATTGTGTATATGCGGGAACAAACTTGAGGCACAATGGATGATATGGTATGTATGCAATGGAAGGTATGGACCACTAATGTGCACAAGTAACGTTGCCGGCAATACTCAAATGGCTAGTCTCGATAGGCAAGTAACGCAAAATGGGCTAGGGGTTAACAATGCAATTGCAAGGGAATATACAAAGGTGTCGTCGAGGTTACCGTCCTTTGCGATGATGAGTGGCGGTGTTCTTGGTGTAGATACCAAGATGATGGAGACTCGTCCCTAAGTAGCCGAAACACCTTAGGAAACGGAAAAACCACAAACTCAAAATCTCAAATGACAAATGTCAAATGGTGGTAGCGGAAAGCGGTGGTGGTGTTGCACTAGGCAATATGGAAGTGGAATGATGGGCTATACACGAGTCGGAGTTGAATTTGCCGTCCCTAAGTAGCCGAAACACCTTAGGAGACACAAGCCACAACTCAAACAAGCTCAAACAACAATTGGGTTAAGTTGGGTTGTCGGAAGTGTAAGGTGGGAAGGTTATGTGGAAGTGGTGGTGGTGGTGGTTGATGAAGAAGCAACCGTCCCTAAGTAGCCGAAACACCTTAGGAGACTCAAGTCACTACTCAAACAACCTCAAATGCTATGGGGAACAAAATGGGTTAGGTTGCGGAAGTCGATGGTGGTAATGCGGATGATATGGTGGAGGGCCTAGGCAAACTTGCCAAATTTCAGAAAATATGATGGAGTCAAATGATGTTGGTGGTATTTTTGTGGGATAGGGGATGTCAATAGCTTCAAACGAGCTAAAGAACGTCAAAAACGGAGTTCGGATGAATTAGTTACGGCCAAAACAAGATTTCAGCCGAGTCAGTGTCAGGGTTAACCGGACATCCGGGAGGAGGTCCGGATGATCCGGGCTAGGTCCGGATGATCCGGGTGTAAATCCGGATGATCCGGGTTCGTCAGCTCCGGCTCTGTTTTCTGGGTGCGTGGGGTATCCGGACGTCCGGGGGGGGCGTCCAGCTGATCCGGGTGGTGTCCGGATGATCCGGGAGTAGGTCCGGATGATCCGGGCAAGTCAATCCGCTCGGGATTTGCTCGTGGGGACGAATTTTTGGGCGGAAATGGATGATTTTCGGGGCAAAATTTGAGGGATTTCGTGGATGGAAGGTGGGGAAACTTGGGGAGATGCTAGATCCACTTGAAACCAAGCAAATCCACGGATCAAAATCAACAAAACATCATCAAACCAACAAATCACAAAAAAAATTTGGGGGCTCTTTTTGGTGGGGATTTTCGGATTTAGGACGAAAACAACAAAATCAAGCTAGAAAACACGGGGTAGGGGCTCCAAAAACATGATCAACGTGGCTCATGATACCATATGATGTAGGGTGGAACCCTATAGCGTCGATCTTTCACGTTTGGAGCGGGATCCCTCGAAGAACACGATGAACACGGGGAAGAACGGGGAGAAATCACAAGGGGAAACACTCAAGAACAAGTCCAAATCACACATCCACTAGACAATCAAACACACAAGATCGACAAGGTACATGAACAACAAAGGGAAAGATACAAGGTAAGGTTCATCTCCAAGAGGAGGTCTTGATGATATCCTAGATGGATCTTCCCACAAGGGGGTCTTGATGATATCCCGCGGGATCTTCTCCTAGATGGAGGTCTTGGCCTCCAATGGAGTAGTGGTCTCTCTCTCTCAAGAGTAGAGATAGGTAGGAGCAAAGCTCACCTAAGAATGAGCTATCATATTTGCTAACCCTAGAAAGGAGGTGGAGGAGGTCTATTTATAGCCCAAGGGGCGAAGGGGTAAGTGAGGGGCGAAGGGGTACACGGGCTTCGGCCCAAGTCACGCACGCAGGCGGGGTCCGGATGATCCGGATGGTGGCCCGGATGATCCGGGTGTCGGGGGTCCGGATGATCCAGGCGACCGTCCGGATGATCTGGCTTCGTCGAGCAGGTTCTGTGGTCTTCGGGCGCGTTAGCCGGATCGTCCGGGAGGTCGTCCGGATCATCCGGGCTCGGTCCGGATCGTCCGGCTGGGGGTCCGGATGATCCGGGCAACTCCAGTCCTGCTCCGTTCTTCTTCTTCCTTTCTTCCGTCTTCTCTTCCACGCTTCCCTCGCGGATGGTGTAGTCGTTCCTTGGCGCTTGCACTCCTCCTCGTCGTCCGTAATGTTCCGACAATACCTATGCATGCACACGGGAGAAGTGTCAAGTAGTATGCCATCCTCGAAGGGGTCAAGTGAGCACGTGTAAAGGAGATGATTCACCTTAGTGTGTGTGAAGTAGATGTCATACGTGTCACTTGCCAAATGGGCTCTTGACATGGTGATGTCCGTAGGATGCTCCGCATCAGTAGGCATCTTTGTTGTACTTATTATTTGAATCTTATTTGTTGGTTCTAAATCTTGGAAGCTGGGAATCAATGAGATGTGTAGGCATCTTTGTTGTACTTATTATTTGGATCTTATTTGTTGGTTCTGAATCTTGCAAGCTGGGAATCAATGAGATGTGTAGGCATCTTTGTTGTACTTATTATTTGGATCTTATTTGTTGGTTCTGAATCTTGCAAGCTGGGAAACACGGCATCATGATGCAGAGGACAACAACCATAACAAACAGTTCAAACTTGGTAGTATTATCTTTGTGGAAGTGCGACAAACGTGCTGATCGTGTGCGCCCTGAGAATAACAATTCTAATTGTTGTGCATGTTGATCCTGTGGCACTGATAGAACGAGCGAATGCATTGCTTGTTTTAAGTATAAATTTCTATTAAAGATAATTAAATTTAAGTAAAGTGACCACTAACTCCTGTTATTACAGTACCAATACAGACCCGCTCGTGAACCGATGTGTGGCCGGAGTAGGTTTCTTAATGGAGGCGTTTGAATGCGCCGAGGGTGCATCTTCTGTTGGGCGTGCAGCGGACGAGGGAGGGGTAGTAACTGTTGTCGCCTGTACACACTCAGCTTACTGTTGAATCCATTTCCCCAAGAGCTGAAAAACAAACTGCCGCCGCCGCCGACACACTCGTTCACTCGAAGAGACTCCAATGGCGATCCGAGGGGTGAGCCTGCTGGATATGGACTTCAGCAAGGAGTTCCCCTTTGAGTTTGCCGTTCAGTCCTATGGCTGCACCAAGTTGAATGTGATGTACACCAATGATACGGACTCGGTGAAGCTCTGCCTCGCCTCAGTCCTATGGCTGCACCAGGTTCTGGAGCATTTGCCCGTTTCATCGGCAGCGCCAACTGCACCTTCGCTACGATGGAGAGAAGGAAGAACATGATGATTCGGCCATCTGGTGCAACAAGCTTGTCGACATCCAGAAGCAATACAAGATCATCAGCAATGGGTAGGAGAAGGACTCCGTGGTTGACTTCGCTGAGACCATCATCGACCCCTGATACGCCAACATGAAAGAAGACGACCTGAACACGTGGGAGGTACCTCTGAATCTAGCCTACATAACCTACGCAGCCAAGGACGCATACGCATGCTACGCCATATACAGGCAGATCTTGGCATGAGGGCGTGTCTGCTTCCCGTAACCGATGAGTACAAAGACAGCCGCAACATCATGATCAAGCGTGCCAGGAAAGTCTAGATGTTGTACTTTATCTGTTTATAAGCACCTTTATGATCTTAGTGTTTCATGCATTAGCCTATGTGTCGTAATTATCTGTTTTGTCCGAAATATTTCTTTTAAGAACCCATTAACCTGATTGCTTTTTTTAGTGGCTATTTGCTTATGTATGTAAACTAGTTCACTTGTCCATAAAAAAACTAGTTCACTCGGCTGCCGTGCTTTGACTCTCCTTCCTCCCAACATATTCCTCTCCTCAGGTGGACCCAGCAGGTCTCTGAATTTTCTCCCACTTTCTTTTTTGATGTAAACTGAGTTTTCTCCCAGTACTTTCCCCTAGAACCAACTCAACTATCCCACGTCTAGCCTAAAAAATAATAATACCCCACGTACTATTAACTCATCAAATTAAAATGATATTTTATTTCGTAAGTTGAAAGTTCTTACAAAATAATATTAATAATTGTTTATATATAACTTGGCAAGTTAACTCCTAGTGATTGCGTACATAAGCTTGCAAAGATTTTACTGACGTGCAATCATGTGTTTATGTTTTTATAACATTTCTCCGTCTAGCCCAACATGATATTTACACCCAGCCCATCAAGTCCGCGGACTTCGAGAAAAATGCAAATGGGATTTAAACGAGCTGCATAGATGCTACATCATTGTTTCACCCAGCCCACCAAATGGACTAAAAAAACAAATGGACTGGCTGACATGTGGGCCAGTAGGTCGAAGCCTAAGAAGGCGTTGGATTTACATCCAATGGCCAACATTCTTCTTCAATCTCTCGTCTTCTTCACCCAGCGCTGCCAGAACCGCCTGCTCCAGCCTTTGGCGTCCAGCGGCGTTGTTTTGCGCTCCTCAGCGAAACGCTACCCCGCCGACGGCCAGGCCATCCCTCCACTCCGCACCTCCTGTTATTCTCTGCCAAGTGTAGGCCCACCCTGCACCCGAACCAGTCAAGTTTCCCACTCCTCTCCGTCTGCGACTCCACTGCCGCGTCTTCCCCATCTCTAGGTCGTTCCAGTCTAGGGCCTCGCCGTCGTCCACCGCCTCGATGCGCTCGGCGCAGTGTGGTCAACATACGAGAGTCATCGGAAGAGGACAGTACGTGGAGAGCCTGACAGCTGGGACCCACAAGGTCCATGGTCGCACGCAAGGAAAGTTCCTCTTTATTACGCACTGTACGTGCACTGTACGTGGGAAGGGCTTCTGTATTTCGTGAAAAAACGTTCCCCCCGCTGACAGGTCGGACCCACCAGCTATATCTTCGCACGCAAGGAAGTGCCTCCTTATTACGCACCAAAAAATGAAACCCCCTGCTAGCTGGGACCCACCATAGTGGGTGGCTGACTTGTGGGCCTACTAAGTTGACGAGGACGGAGGGCTTTGTCAACTTAGTCAATATGAACGATTCTAGCTCCAGTGAGCGTACAATGTCCATCCAACGACCATAGTGCTTCTTCAACCTCTGGTCTTCTTGCTCCAGCCGCCCAAAGCAGTGCCGGTCGTGCTGCGTGCTCCTGCCTCTCGTGGCCGGCTATGATGTCGCGGAGGCCTCACCGCCCCCTACTACTCCCACCACTGGCCCAGGGTATCCCTCTACTCACCCACACCCCCTATTATTCTGCGGCGACGGCAGCCTCACGCCGCAGCCGAACCAGTGAACCCTCGTACTCCTCTCCGCGTGGGCATCCATTGCCGCGTCTTCCCCGGCTCCGCGTTGTCCCCTTCCTAGGCCTCGCCATCGTCCACCGCCGTGGTGCTCTCCGCACGGCGTGGTCAACGTGGTCAAGAAACGACTTCCATCGGAAGAGTACTGTACGTGGAGAGGCTGACAGCTGGGTCCACGGCCACAGCCTAGTTTTTTTGTGATTTGCCAAGTAAGTCGCTTTGTCAGGCCTGTTGGGCTACAAATCTTTCAAGACGAGGAGAGCTTCATTCGGCTGGCTGAGAAAATGGCCCATCAGTAATGAGAAATGGGATGTACATTTTTAAAACACATCAAACTTGCAATTAGTTTCAAATATCTTTTTTTCATTTCGAGATTTTAAATTACATTAATTTTTATGTGTGGAGAATTTGTTGGATTTTATATTGATATACATTTATTTTTAAAATCAGTTTGAATGTAAGTCGAAATTTTGGGATTAAAAACAGTTCGGACCGCACAGAAATATGCAAAATTTCATAGAATTTTTTAACCGTGGCCACAATATGGGATGCAATGCTAACAAAAAGAATATGGGATAAAAAAACCTTAAGAATTAGCAAATGGGCTATAAATTATTAGAAATAATGGCAGATGGGTTGTATGCTGTTTTCCATAGATTTGAAGCTTTCGTAAAAAAAGGTTGACGCACAAGCAGTGACTGTTGATGGCCATCCAACGGCCGTCGTGCTTCTTCAATCTCTGCTCTTCCTGCTCCAGCCGCTCAAACAAGCGCCGGCGGGACTGCCTGCTCCCTCCTCCCCGCGGATGGCTGTGCTGCCGCGTAGGCCTCACCACCCCATCATACTCCCATCGTTGGCCTAGACATCCCTCTACTCACCCACACCTGTTGTTATTCTCTAGCGACGACAGACGAACCAGTAAACCCTCATACAGTCGTACTCCCCTCCGCGTGGGAAACAACTGCCGAGTCTTCCCTGCCTCCGTGTCATTCCCTTCCTAGGCCTCGCCGTCGTCCACCACCTTGGTGCTCTCGGCGCGGCCTGGTCAATGTGGTCAACGACCGACATGCATCTGAAGTGGACTGTACGTGGAGAGGCTGACAGTTGGGTCCATGGCCGCACGCAAGGAAATTCCTCTTTATTACGCGCAAAATAATGATTCCTCCACCTGACATCTGGGACCCACCGAAAGGGCCTCTGTATTTCGCGAAAAAAACGTTACTGCTGCTGACAGCTTGGACCCACCAGCTATATCTTCGCACGCAAGGAAGTGCCTCCTTATTATGCAAAAAAATGAATACTCCCTCTGCTAGCTGGGACCCAGTATAGTGGCAGGCTGACTTGTGGGCCTACTAAGTTGACGGGGACGGAGGGCTTTGTCAACTTAGTCAATACTCCAGTGACCGTACGATGTCCATCCAACGGTCGTAGTGCTTCTTCAACCTCTGGTCTTCGTTCTCCAGCCGCCCAAAGCAGCGCCGGTCGTGCCGCATGCTCCTACCTCCCATGGCCGGCTGTGATACCGCGGAGGCCTCACCGCCCCCTACTACTCCCACTGCTAGCCAGGCCATCCCTCTACTCACCCACACCCCTTGTTATTCTGCAGCGACGGCAGCCTCACACCGTAGCCGAACCAGTGAACCCTCGTACTCCTCTTCGCGTGGGCAACCACTGCTGCGTCTTCCCCGGCTCCGCGTCGTCCCCTTCCTAGGCCTCACCGTCATCCACCGTCGTGGTGCTCTTGGCGCGGCGTGGTCAATGTGGTCAATGACCAACTTCCATCGGAAGAGTACTGTGCGTGGAGAGGCTGACAGCTGGGTCCACGACGGCCGCAAGGAAGTGCCTCCTTATTACACGCAAAATAATTATTCCTCCACCTGACAGCTGGGACCCACTAGATGGGCCAACGTATTTCGTGAAAAAAACAGTTTCCCCCTAATGCTAGGACCCACCAGCTACACCTTCGCACGCAAGGAAGTGCGCCAGGTAAAAAAAAACGATTCACCCCCCTGACTGCTGGGACCCACCAGCTACATCTTCGCACACAAGGAAGTTCCTGACAGTCAAGACCCACCTTGTCGAAGTGTACATAGTGTTGTCATTCTGGTCGCGAATGTGTCGTATATATATATTGGTGGATGTAGAGGCATGCACGTGTCGTAGTAGAGGCGCGCACGTAGCATGTACACATACGTACAACGGCCAGGGTGCAAGAAAGAAAATACGGCCACGTATGTGTACATACGGGAGGGGTCTCGAACACCTACTCACGCATACATACATGGCTGGGTCGGAACGGAGAAACACCATCATCGTCGTGTTCATGGGGAGCCAGCCGGCTGGGTCAGAACAGAATGCGTGGTTGTGTTCATCGGGAGGGCTTGGACGGAACAGGCGATGGAAACAAGGCCTGGCGTACCGCACAACAGAGGAAACGGACCTCCTACGTTCGGAACGGGGTCCTGTTGATCGGGAGGGGTGTGACATACCGCAAAACGGAGGAAACGGACCTCCTACGGTCGAAACGGGGGTCCTGTTGATCGGGAG
>NC_041385.1:255688143-255763151 GCF_002162155.2 Triticum dicoccoides
ATCGATCGGCTTCAGTTAGCAGCAGTAGCGAAGGAATCGCTGATCGGGTTCAGTTAACAGCCATCGATCGATCGCTCGGGTTTAGTAACGCGTAGCCTGCAGTGCAATTGCTCGGGTTCAGTTAGAGCCCAACGCCTCGCTCGGGTTCAGTTAGAGCCAACACCTCGCACACACGCGCGTACCTGTACGAGAGAAACGCGCATCGTTCGGCCCCCGACCTCCCACCATAACCGGCAACTCCCCAAAATTTTCCTCCCCCTCGCTTCTACCATGGTTTTTCCGTCATGGACGGCCCAAAGAATGTCATGCAGCTGCGTGTCCGGCCCGCCCAGGATGAAAAGCCCATTTTCTGTCATGATTTTTTGTCATAGAAGTAGGAGTCCACCACATCTATGATGATACCGGGTTTTGTCACAATTATCGTCATAGAAGTGTCATATGTATGACAGAAAAAAATTCGTTCGGCCCAAAATGTCACGGATGTGTCTTTTTTTTGTAGTGTCTCTTCTTTGATTTGCACAAAATTATATATTTCCCGCAAGGCAGCTTGTTTCTTATGAGCAGGGAAATATTTAGCAGAGAAGTAATAAATTATATCCTAGGGACTACGCACACAACCAGGAGCAAGAGAATTATACCAAGTCTTAGCATCACCCTTTAATGAGAACGGAAATATCTTAAGGATATAATAATAGCGAGATTTATCATCATGAGTAAACAGGGTGGCTATATCATTCAACTTGGTAAGATGTGCCACAACATTTCAGATTCAAGGCCATAAAAAGGATCAGATTCAACTAAAGTAATAATCTCAGGATCAACAGAGAATTCGTAATCCTTATTAGTAAAACAGATAGGTGAAGTAGCAAAAGCAGGGTCAGGTTTCATTCTAGCATTAAGAGACTGCTGCTTCCATTTAGCTAATAATTTCTTAAGATCATATCTATCATTGCAAGCAAAGATAGCTCTAGCAGCTTCTTCATTCATAACATAACCCTCGGGAACAACAGGTAATTCATAATCATTGGGAGAATTTTCATCATCACTATCATCAATAATAACATCTTCAATAATTACATTCCCCCTAACTCTAGCAAGTTGTTCATCAAGAAATTCACCTAATGGCAAAGTAGTATCATGCACAGAAGTAGTTTCATCATAAGTATCATGCATAGCAGAAGTGGCATCATCAATAACATGTGACATATCAGAATTCATAGCAGTAGCAGGTTTAGGTGTCGCAAGCTTACTCAAAACAGAAGGAGAATCTAGTGCAGAGCTAGATGGCAGTTCCTTACCTCCCCTCGTAGTTGAGGGAAAAATCGTAGTTCTGTCGTCTTTCAAGTAGTTCATAGTGATCAATAGATATAAATCCCAAGTGACTCAGAGAATAGAGCTATGCTCCCCGGCAACGGCGCCAGAAATTAGTCTTGATAACCCACAAGTGTAGGGGATCGCAACAGCTTTCGAGGGTAAAGTATTCAACCCAAATTTATTGATTCGACAATAGGGGAGCCAAAGAATATTCTTGAGTATTAGCAGTTGAGTTGTCAATTCAACCACACCTGGATAACTTAGTATCTGCAGCAAAGTATTTAGTAGCAAAGTAGTATGATAATAAAGGTAACGGTAGCAAAAGTAATGTTTTTGGGTTTTGTAGTGATTGTATCAATAGCAACGGAAAAGTAATTAAGCGAAGAACAATATGTGAAAAAGCTTGTAGGCAATGGATCAATGATGGATAATTATGCCGGATGCGATTCCTCATGTAATAGCTATAACATAGGGTGACATAGAACTAGCTTCAGTTCATCGATGTAATGTAGGCATGCATTCCGTATATAGTCATACGTGCTTATGGAAAAGAACTTGCATGACATCTTTTGTCCAACCCTCCCGTGGCAGCGGGGTCCTAGCGGAAACTAAGGGATATTAAGGCCTCCTTTTAATAGAGAACCGGAACAAAGCATTAGCACATAGTGAACACATGAACTCCTCAAACTATGGTCATCACCGAGAAGTATCCCGATTATTGTCACTTCGGGGTTGTCGGATCATAACACATAATAGGTGACTATAGACTTGCAAGATAGGATCAAGAACTCACATATATTCATGAAAACATAATAGGTTCAGATCTGAAATCATGGGACTCGGGCCCTAATGACAAGCATTAAGCATAGCAAAGTCATAGCAACATCAATCTCAGAACATAATGGATACTAGGGATCAAACCCTAACAAAACTAACTTGATTACATGGTAAATCTTATCCAACCCATCACCGTCCAGCAAGCCTACGATGGAATTACTCACGCACGGCGGTGAGCATCATGAAATTGGTGATGGAGGATGGACGATGATGACGACGGCGACGAATCCCCCTCTCTGGAGCCCCGAACGGACTCCAGATCAACCCTCCCGAGAGAGATTAGGGCTTGGCGGCGGCTCCATATCATAAAACGTGATGAAACTTTCTCTCTAAATTTTTTCTCCGCGAGACGGAATATATGGAGTTGGAGTTGAGGTCAGCGGAGCCTCAGGGGGCCCATGAGACAGGGGGTGTGCCCAGGGGGGAGGGCACGCCCCCACCCTCGTGGATAGGGTGTGGCCCTCCTGGTCTTGATTCTTTCGCCAGTATTTTTTATATTTTCCAAAAAGTGCCTCTGTGGATTTTCAGGACATTCCGAGAACTTTTGCTTTCTACACATAAAACAACATCATGGAACAGCGTCAGTCCGGGTTAGTTTCATTCAAATCATGCAAGTTAGAGTCCAAAACAAGGGCAAAAGTGTTTGGAAAAGTAGATACGTTGGAGACGTATCAGGATCCCCCCTTTCCTTCTCCTTCCCCTCTCCTTCCTTCCCCCTTCCTTTTCCTAGTTGGACTAGGAAAGAGGGGAGTCCTACTCCTACTAGGAGGAGGACTCCTCCCCTCCTTGGTGCGCCCCAAGGCTGGCCGGCCTCCCCCCTTGCTCCTTTATATACGGGGGCAGGGGGCACCTCTAGACAAAACAATTGATCCCTTGGATCTCTTAGCCATGTGCGGTGCCCCCCTCCACCATAATCCACCTCTAGAATATCATAGCGGTGCTTAGGAGAAGCCCTGCATTGGTAGAACATCATCATCGTCACCACACCATCATGCTAACGGAACTCTCCCTCAAAGCTCGACTGGATCGGAGTTCGAGGGACGTCATCGAGCTGAACGTGTGCTGAACTCGGAGGTGCCATGCGTTCGGTACTTGATCGGTCGGATCGTGAAGACGTACGACTACATCAAAATGCGTTGTTCTAACGCTTCCGCTTTCGGTCTATGAGGGTACGTGGACACACTCTCCCCTCTCGTTGCTATGCATCACCATGATCTTGCGTGTGCGTAGGATTTTTTTTTAAATTAGTACGTTCCCCAACAGTGGCATCCGAGCCTGGTTTTATGCGTAGATGTTATATGCACGAGTAGAACACAAGTGAGTTGTGGGCGATACAAGTCATACTGCTTACCAACATGTCATACTTTGGTTTGGCAGTATTGTTGGATGAAGCGGCCCGGACCGACATTACGTGTACGCTTACGCGAGACTGGTTCTACCGACGTGCTTTGCAAACAGGTGGCTGGCGGGTGTCAGTTTCTCCAACTTTAGTTGAACCAAGTGTGGCTACGCCCGGTCCTTGAGAAGGTTAAAACATTACTAACTTGACGAACTATCATTGTGGTTTTGATGCGTAGGTAAGAACGGTTCTTGCTCAGCCCGTAGCAGCCACGTATAACTTGCAACAACAAAGTAGACGACGTCTAACTTGTTTTTGCAGGGCATGTTTGAAGGAAATATGCCCTAGAGGCAATAATAAAGTTATTATTTATTTCCTTATATCATGATAAATGTTTATTATTCATGCTAGAATTGTATTAACCGGAAACATAATACATGTGTGAATACATAGACAAACATAGTGTCACTAGTATGCCTCTACTTGATTAGCTCGTTTATCAAAGACGGTTATGTTTCCTAGCCATGGACAAAAGAGTTGTCATTTGATTAACGGGATCACATCATTAGGAGAATGATGTGATTGACATGACCCATTCCATTAGCCTAGCACTTGATCGTTTAGTATGTTGCCATTGCTTTCTTCATAACTTATGCATGTTCCTGTAACTATGAGATTATGCAACTCCCGTTTACCGGAGGAACACTTTGGGTGCTACCAAACGTCACAACGTAACTGGGTGATTATAAAGGAGTACTACAGGTTTCTCCAAAGGTACATGTTGGGTTGGCGTATTTCGAGATTAGGTTTTGTCACTCCGATTGTTGGAGAGGTATCTCTGGGCCCTCTCGGTAATGCACATCACTATAAGCCTTGCAAGCAATGTAACCAATGAGTTGGTTACGGGATGATACATTACGTAACGAGTAAAGAGACTTGCCGGTAACGAGATTGAACTAGGTATTGGATACCGACGATCGAATCTCGGGCAAGTAACATACCGATGACAAAGGGAACAACGTATGTTGTTATGCGGTTTGACCGATAAAGATCTTCGTAGAATATGTAGGAGCCAATATGGGCATCCAGGTCCCGCTATTGGTTATTGACCGAGAATAGTTCTAGGTCATGTCTACATAGTTCTCGAACCCGTAGGGTCCGCACGCTTAAGGTTTCGATGACAGTTATATTATGAGTTTATGAGTATTGATGTACCGAAGGAGTTCGGAGTCCCGGATGAGATCGGGGACATGACGAGGAGTCTCGAAATGGTCGAGACATAAAGATCAATATATTGGACGACTATATTCGGAGTTCGGAAAGGTTCCGAGTGATTCGGGTATTTTCGGGGGTACTGGGAAGTTACGGGAATACGAGGAAGAAGCAATGGGCCTCATGGGCCAAGTGGTGGAAGAGAGGAGGCAGGGCGCGCGGCCCCCCTTGCCCAAACCGAATTGGACTAGGGGGCCGGCCCCCCTTTCCTACTCTTTATCCCTCTCCTTCCTTCTCCTTCTCCTTCCCTTCCTTCCCCTCTCCTAGTTGGACTAGGAAAGGAGGGAGTCCTACTCCCGGTGGGAGTAGGACTCCTCCCTGGCGTGCCCTCCCTTGGCCGGCCGCCCCCTCCCCCTTGCTCCTTTATATACGGGGGCAGGGGGCACCCCATGACACACAAGTTGATCTACGGATCGTTCCTTAGCCGTGTGCGGTGTCCCCCTCCACCATATTCCACCTCGGTCATATTGTCGCGGAGTTTAGGCGAAGCCCTGCGCCGGTAGAACATCATCATCGTCACCACGCCGTCGTGCTGACGGAACTCATCTCCGGAGCTTTGCTGGATCGGAGCCCGGAGATCGTCATCGAGCTGAACGTGTGCTAAACTCGGAGGTGCCATACGCTCGGTGCTTGGATCGGTCGGATCGTGAAGACGTACGTCTACATCAACCGTGTTGTCATAACGCTTCCGCTTACGGTCTACGAGGGTACGTGGACAACACTCTCCCCTCTCGTTGCTATGCCATCACCATGATCTTGCGTGTGCGTAGGATTTTTTTTGAAATTACTACGTTCCCCAACAGTGGCATCAGAGCCTAGGTTTTTTGCGTTGATGTTATATGCACGAGTAGAACACAAGTGAGTTGTGGGCGATACAAGTCATACTGCTTACCAGCATGTCATACTTTGGTTCGGTATTGTTGGATGAAGCGGCCCGGACCGACATTACGCGTACGCTTACGCGAGACTGGTTCTACCGACGTGCTTTGCACATAGGTGGCTGGCGGGTGTCAGTTTCTCCAACTTTAGTTGAACCGAGTGTGGCTACGCCCGGTCCTTGCGAAGGTTAAAACAACACTAACTTGACGAACTATCGTTGTGGTTTTGATGCGTAGGTAAGAACGGTTCTTGCTCAGCCCGTAGCAGCCACGTAAAACTTGCAATAACAAAGTAGAGGACGTCTAACTTGTTTTTGCAGGGCATTTTGTGATGTGATATGGCCAAGATGTGATGCTATATTTTATTGTATGAGATGATCATGTTTTGTAACCGAAGTTATCGGCAACTGGCAGGAGCCATATGGTTGTCGCTTTATTGTATGAAATGCAAACGCCTTGTAATTGCTTTACTTTATCACTAAGCGGTAGCGATAGTCGTAGAAGCAATAGATGGTGTAACGACAACAATGCTACGATGGAGATCAAGGTGTCGCGCCGGTGACGATGGTGATCACGACTGTGCTTCGGAGATGGAAATCACAAGCACAAGATGATGATGGCCATATCATATCACTTATATTGATTGCATGTGATGTTTATCCTTTATGCATCTTATCTTGCTTTGATTGACGGTAGCATTTTAAGATGATCTCTCACTAAAAATTATCAAGAAGTGTTCTCCCTGAGTATGCACCGTTGCCAAAGTTCGTCGTGCCCAGACACCACGTGATGATCGGGTGTGATAAGCTCTACGTCCATCTACAACGGGTGCAAGCCAGTTTTGCACACGCAGAATACTCAGGTTAAACTTGACGAGCCTAGCATATGTAGATATGGCCTCGGAACACGGAGACCAAAAGGTCGAGTGTTAATCATATAGTAGATACGATCAACATAGTGATGTTCACCATTGAAAACTACTCCATCTCACGTGATGATCGGTTATGGTTTAGTTGATTTGGATCACGTAGTCACTTAGATGACTAGAGAGATGTCTGTCTAAGTGGGAGTTCTTAAGTAATATGTTTAATTGAACTTAAATTTATCATGAACTTAGTCCTGGTAGTATTTTGCAAATTATGTTGTAAGATCAATAGCTTGCGTTGTTGCTTTCATATGTTTATTTTGATATGTTCCTGGAGAAAATTGTGTTGAAAAATGTTAGTAGCAATGATGCGGATTGGATCCGCGATCTGAGGTTTATCCTCATTGCTGCACAGAAGAATTATGTCCTTAATGCACCGCTAGGCGATAGACCTATTGCAGGAGCAGATGCAGACGTTATGAACGTTTGGCTAGCTCAATATGATGACTACTTGATAGTTTTGTGCACCATGCTTTATAGCTTAGAATCGGGACTTCAAAGATGTTTTGAACATCATGGAGCATATGAGATGTTCTAGGAATTGAAGTTAATATTTCAAGCAAATACCCGAGTTGAGAGATATGAAGTCTCCAACAAGTTCTATAGCTAAAAGATGGAGGAGAATCGCTCAACTAGTGAGCATGTGCTCAGATTGTCTGGGTACTACAATCGCTTGAATCAAGTGGGAGTTAATCTTCCAGATAAGATAGTGATTGACAGAATTCTCTAGTCACCATCACCAAGTTAGTAGAACTTCGTGATGAACTATAGTATGCAAGGGATGATGAAAATGATTCCCGAGTTTTTCATGATGATGAAATCGATGAAGGTAGAAATCAAGAAAGAACATCAAGTGTTGATGATTGACAAGACCACTAGTTTCAAGAAAAGGGCAAAGGGAAAGAAAGGGAAACTTCAAGTAGAATGGCAAACAAGTTGTCACTCCCGTGAAGAAGACCAAAGCTGGACCAAAGCCTGAAACTGAGTGCTTACACTGCAAATGAAATGGTCACTGGAAGCGGAAATGCCCTGAATATTTGGTGGATAAGAAGGATGGCAAAGTGAACAAGGGTATATTTGATATACAGGTTATTGATGTGTGCTTTACTAGTGTTTATAGTAGCCCCTGAGTATTTGATACTTGTTCGGTTGCTAAGATTAGTAACTCGAAACAGGAGTTACAGAATAAACAAAGACTAGTTGAAGGGGAAGTGACGATGAGTGTTGGAAGTAGTTCCAAGATTGATATGATCATCATCGCACACTCCCTATACTTTCGGGATTAGTGTTAAACCTAAATAAATGTTATTTGACGTTTGCATTGAGCATGAATATGATTTGATCATGTTTATTGCAATATGGTTATTCATTTAAAATCAGAGAATAATTGTTGTTCTATTTAAATGAATAAAACCTTCAATGGTCATACTCCCAACGAAAATAGTTTGTTAGCTCTCGATCGTAGTGATGCACATATTCATAATATTGATGCCAAAAGATGCAAAGTTAATAATGATAGTGCAACTTATTTGTGGCACTGCCGTTTTGGTCATATCGGTGTAAAGCGCATGAAGAAACTCGTTAAAGATGGATTTTCGGAATCACTTGGTTATGAATCATTTGATGCTTGCGAACCGTGCCTTTTGTGCAAGATGACTAAAACTCCGTTCTCCGGAACAATGGAACAAGCTACTGACTTATTGGAAATAATACATACCGATGTATGCGATCCAATGAGTGTTGATGCTCGTGGCAAGTAACGTTATTTTTTGACCTTCACAAGATGATTTGAGCAGATATGGGTATATCCACTTGATGAAACATAAGTCTGAAATAGAAAGGTTCAAAGAATTTCAGAGTGAAGTGGAAAAATCATCATAACAAGAGAATAAAGTTTCTGCGATCTGATCGCGGAGACGAATATTTGAGTTACGAGTTTGGTCTTCAATTAAAACAATGTGGAATGGTTTCACAGCTCACGCCACCTGGAACACCACAACGTTATGGTGTGTCCGAACGTCGTAACCACACTTTATTGGATATGGTGCGATCTATGATGTCTCTTACTGATTACCACTATTGTTTTGGGGTTATGCATTAGAGACAGCTGCATTCACGTTAAAAGGGCACAATCTAAATCCGTTGAGACGACACAATATGAACTGTGGTTTAGCAAGAAACCCAAGTTGTCGTTTCTTAAAGTTTGGAGTTGCGATGCTTATATGAAAAGTTTTTCAACCTGATAAGCTCTAACCCAAATCGGAGAAGTGCATCTTCATAGAATACCCAAAGGAAACTGTTGGGTAATCCTTCTATCACAGATCCGAAGGCAAGATATTCGTTGCTAAAAATTGATCCTTTCTAGAGAAGGAGTTTCTCTCGAAAGAAGTGAGTGGGAGGAAAGTAGAACTTGATGAGGTAACTATACCTGTTCCCTTATTGGAAAGTAGTTCATCACAGAAATCTGTTCCCGTGACTACTACACCAATTAGTGAGGAAGCTAATGATGATGATCATAAAACTTCAGATCAAGTTATTACAGAACCTCGTAGGTCTTCCAGAGTACGGTCCGCTCCAGAGTGGTACGGTAATCCTGTTCTGGAAGTCATGTTACTAGACCATGATGAACCTACGAACTATGAGGAAGCGATGATGAGCCCAGATTCCGCAAAATGGCTTAAGGCCATGAAATTTGAGATGGGATCCATGTATGAGAACAAAGTGTGGACTTTGGTAAAGTTGCCCGATGATCGACAAGCCATATTGTATAAATGGATCTTCAAGAGGAAGACGGACGTTGATAGTAGTGTTACTATCTACAAAGCTCGACTTGTCGCAAAAAGGTTTTTTGACAAGTTCAAGGTGTTGACTACAATGAGATTTTCTCAACTGTAGCGATGCTTAAGTCTGTCCGAATCATGTTAGTAATTGCCACATTTTATGAAATCTGGCAAATGGATGTCAAAACTGCATTCCCTAATGGTTTTCTTAACGAAGAGTTGTATATGATGCAACCAGAAGGTTTTGTCAATCCTAAAGGTACTAACAAAATGTGCAAGCTCCAGCGATCCATCTATGGACTGGTGCAAGCATCTCAGAGTTGGAATATAAGATTTGATAAGTTGATCAAAGCATATAGTTTTGTACAGACTTACGGTGAAGCCTGTATTTACAAGAAAGTGAGTGGGAGCACTACAACATTTCTGATAAGTATATGTGAATGACATATTGTTGATCGGAAATAATGTAGAATTATTCTGCAAAGCATAAAGGAGTGTTTGAAAGGAGTTCTTTAAAATAAAGATCTCAGTAAAGCTACTTACATATTGAGCATCAAGATCTATTAAGATAGATCAAGACGCTTGATAAGATTTTCAATGAGTACATACCTTGACAAGATTTTGAAGTAGTTCAAAATGGAACAGTCAAAGAAAGAGTTTCTTGCTTGTGTTACAAGGTGTGAAATTGAGTAAGACTCAAATCCCGACCACGGCAGAAAATAGAAAGAGAATGAAAGTCATTCCCTATGCTTCAATCATAGGTTCTATAAAAGTATGCATGCTATAGACCAGACCTATTGTATACTCTGCCATGGTTTGGCAAGAGAGTACAATAGTGATCTAGGAGTAGATCACTGGACATTGGTCAAAATTATCCTTAGTGGAATAAGGAGATGTTTCTCGATTATGGAGGTGATAAAAGAGCCCGTCGTAAAAAGTTACAATGATGCAAGCTTTTACACCAATCCAGATGACTCTAAGTCTCAATCTGGATACATATTGAAAGTGGGAGCAATTAGCTAGAGTAGCTCCATGCAGAGCATTGTAGACATAGAATATTTGCAAAATACATACGGCTCTGAATTTGACAGACCCGTTGACTAAGCTTCTCTCACGAGCAAAACATGATCACACCTTAGTACTCTTTGGGTGTTAATCACATAAGCGATGTGAACTAGATTATTGACTCTAGTAAACACTTTGGGTGTTGATCACATGACGATGTGAACTATGGGTGTTAATCACATACATATGTGAATATTGGTGTTAAATCACATGGTGATGTGAACTAGATTATTGACTCTAGTGCAAGTGGGAGACTGAAGGAAATATGCCCTAGAGGCAATAATAAAGTTATTATTTATTTCCTTATATCATGATAAATGTTTATTATTCATGCTAGAATTGTATTAACCGGAAACATAATACATGTGTGAATACATAGACAAACATAGTGTCACTAGTATGCCTCTACTTGACTAGCTCATTTATCAAAGACGGTTATGTTTCCTAGCCATGGACAAAAGAGTTGTCATTTGATTAACGGGATCACATCATTAGGAGAATGATGTGATTGACATGACCCATTCCATTAGCCTAGCACTTGATCGTTTAGTATGTTGCTATTGCTTTCTTCATAACTTATGCATGTTCCTGTAACTATGAGATTATGCAACTCCCGTTTACCGAAGGAACACTTTGGGTGCTACCAAACGTCACAACGTAACTGGGTGATTATAAAGGAGTACTACAGGTGTCTCCAAAGGTACATGTTGGGTTGGCGTATTTCGAGATTAGGTTTTGTCACTCCGATTGTTGGAGAGGTATCTCTGGGCCCTCTCGGTAATGCACATCACTATAAGCCTTGCAAGCAATGTAACCAATGAGTTGGTTACGGGATGATGCATTACGTAACGAGTAAAGAGACTTGCCGGTAACGAGATTGAACTAGGTATTGGATACCGACGATCGAATCTCGGGCAAGTAACATACCGATGACAAAGGGAACAACGTATGTTGTTATGCGGTTTGACCGATAAAGATTTTCGTAGAATATGTAGGAGCCAATATGGGCATCCAGGTCCCGCTATTGGTTATTGACCGAGAATAGTTGTAGGTCATGTCTACATAGTTCTCGAACCCGTAGGGTCCGCACGCTTAAGGTTTTGATGACAGTTATATTATGAGTTTATGAGTTTTGATGTACCGAAGGAGTTCGGAGTCCCGGATGAGATCGGGGACATGACGAGGAGTCTCGAAATGGTCGAGACATAAAGATCGATATATTGGACGACTATATTCGGAGTTCGGAAAGGTTCCGAGTGATTCGGGTATTTTCGGGGGTACCGGGGAGTTACGGGAATACGAGGAAGAAGCAATGGGCCTCATGGGCCAAGTGGTGGAAGAGAGGAGGCAGGGCGCGCGGCCCCCCTAGCCCAAACTGAATTGGACTAGGGGGCCGGCCCCCCTTTCCTACTCTTCCTCCCTCTCCTTCCTTCTCCTTCTCCTTCCCTTCCTTCCCCTCTCCTAGTTGGACTAGGAAAGGAGGGAGTCCTACTCCCGGTGGGAGTAGGACTCCTCCCTGGCGCGCCCTCCCGTGGCCGGCCGCCCCCTCCCCCTTGCTCCTTTATATACGGGGGCAGGGGGGCACCCCATGACACACAAGTTGATCTACGGATCGTTCCTTAGCCGTGTGCGGTGCCCCCCTCCACCATATTCCACCTCGGTCATATCGTCGCGGAGTTTAGGCGAAGCCCTGCGCCGGTAGAACATCATCATCATCACCACGCCGTCGTGCTGACGGAACTCATCTCCGGAGCTTTGCTGGATCGGAGCCCGGAGATCGTCATCGAGCTGAACGTGTGCTGAACTCGGAGGTGCCGTACGTTCGGTGCTTGGATCTGTCGGATCGTGAAGACGTACGTCTACATCAACCGCGTTGTCATAACTCTTCCGCTTACGGTCTACGAGGGTACATGGACAACACTCTCCCCTCTCGTTGCTATGCCATCACCATGATCTTGCGTGTGCGTAGGAATTTTTTTGAAATTACTACGTTCCCCAACAATGTTGTGATGTGATATGGTCAAGACGTGATGCTATATTTTATTGTATGAGATGATCATGTTTTGTAACCAAGTTATTAGCAACTGGCAGGAGCCATATGGTTGTCGCTTTATTGTATGCAATGCAATTGCCCTGTAATTGCTTTACTTTATCACTAAGCGGTAGCGATAGTCATAGAAGCAATAGGTGGAGAAACGACAACGATGCTACGATGAAGATGAAGGTGTCGCGCCGGTGACGATGGTGATCATGACGGTGCTTCGGAGATGGAGATCACAAGCACAAGATGATGATGGCCATATCATAATACTTATATTGATTGCATGTGATGTTTATCCTTTATGCATCTTATTTTTCTTTAATTGACGGTAGCATTATAAGATGATCTCTCACTAAATTTCAAGGTATAAGTGTTCTCCCTGAGTATGCACCATTGCTAAAGTTCTTTGTGCTGAGACACCACATGATGATCGGGTGTGATAGGCTCTACGTTCAAATACAACGGGTGCAAAACAGTTGCACACGCGGAATACTCAGGTTAAACTTGACGAGCCTAGCATATACAGATATGGCCTCGGAACACTGGAGACCGAAAGGTCGAGCGTTAATCACATAGTGATGTTCACCATTGAAAACGACTCCATCTCACGTGATGATCGGACATGATTTAGTTGATTTGCATCACGTGATCACTTAGATGATTAGAGGGATGTCTGTCTAAGTGGGAGTTCTTAAGTAATATGATTAGTTGAACTTTAATTTATCATGAACTTATTCCTGATAGTATTTTGCAAATTATGTTGTAGATCAATAGCTCGTGTTGTTGCTTCCCTATGTTTTATATGTGTTCATAGAGAAAACTAAGTTGAAAGATGATAGTAGCAATGATGCGGACTGGGTCCGTGATCTGAGGTTTATCCTCATTGCTGCACAGAAGAACTATGTCCTTGATGCA
Organism: Triticum dicoccoides; assembly: GCF_002162155.2. Classification (NCBI taxonomy): domain Eukaryota; kingdom Viridiplantae; phylum Streptophyta; class Magnoliopsida; order Poales; family Poaceae; genus Triticum; species Triticum dicoccoides. The sequence continues at coordinate 255,701,510 of NC_041385.1, forward strand.
CCGCTAGGTGATAGACCTATTGCAGGAGCAGATGCAGACGTTATGAACGTTTGGCTAGCTCAATATGATGACTACTTGATAGTTTAGTGCACCATGCTTAACGGCTTAGAATCGGGACTTCAAAGACATTTTGAACGTCATGGACCATATGAGATGTTCCAGGAGTTGAAGTTAATATTTCAAGCAAATACCCGAGTTGAGAGATATGAAGTCTCCAACAAGTTCTATAGCTAAAAGATGGAGGATAATTGCTCAACTAGTGAGCATGTGCTCAGATTATCTGGGTACTACAATCGCTTGAATAAAGTGGGAGTTAATCTTCCAGATAAGATAGTGATTGACAGAGTTCTCTAGTCACCATCACCAAGTTACTAGAACTTCATGATGAACTATAGTATGCAAGGGATGACGAAAATGATTCCCGAGCTCTTCGTGATGTTGAAATCGACGAAGGTGGAAATCAAGAAAGATCATCAAGAGTTGATGATTGACAAGACCACTAGTTTCAAGAAAAGGGCAAAGGGAAAGAAAGGGAACTTCAAGAAGAATGGCAAGCAAGTTGTCACTACCGCGAAGAAGCCCAAAGATGGACCAAAGCCTGAAACTGAGTGCTTACACTGCAAAGGAAATGGTCACTAGAAGCGGAAATGCCCTGAATATTTGGTGGATTAGAAGGATGGCAAAGTGAACAAGGGTATAATTGATATACATGTTATTGATGTGTACCTTACTAGTGTTTATAGTAGCCCCTGAGTATTTTATACTTGTTCGGTTGCTAAAAATTAATAACTCGAAACATGAGCTACAGAATAAACAGAGACTAGTTGAGGGTGAAGTGACGATGTGTGTTGGAAGTGGTTCCAAGATTGATATGATCATCATCTCACACTCCCTATACTTTCAGGATTACTGTTAAACCTAAATAAATGTTATTTGGCATTTGCATTGAGCATGAATATGATTTGATCATGTTTTTTGCAATACGGTTATTCATTTAAAGTCAGAGAATAATTTTTGTTCTGTTTGCATGAATAAAACCTTCAATGGTCATACACCCAATGAAAATAGTTTGTTGGATCTCGATCATAGTGATACACATATTCATAATATTGATGCCAAAAGATGCAAAGTTAATAATGATATTGCAACTTATTTGTGGCACTGCCGTTTGGGTCATATCGGTGTAAACCGCATGAAGAAACTCCATAAAGATGGATTTTCAGAATCACTTGGTTATGAATCATTTGATGCTTGCGAACCGGGCCTTTTGGGCCAGATGACTAAAACTCCCTTCTCCGGAACAATGGAACGAGCTACTGACTTGTTGGAAATAATACATATCGATGTATGCGGTCGAATGAGTGTTGATGCTCTTGGCGAGTATTGTTATTTTCTGACCTTCACAAATGATTTGAGAAGATATGAGTATATCTACTTAATGAAGCACAAGTCTGAAACATTTGAAAAGTTCAAAGAATTTCAGAAGTGAAGTGGAGAATCATCGTAACAAGAAAATAAAATTTCTACAATCTGATCGTAGAGGAGAATATTTGAGTTACGAGTTTGGCCTTCATTTAAAAACAATGTGGAATAGTTTCACAGCTCACGCCACATGGAACACCACAGCGTAATGGTGTGTCCGAACGTCATAACCGCACTTTATTGGATATGGTGCGATCTATGATGTATCTCACCGATTTACCACTATCGTTTTGGGGTTATGCATTAGAGACAGTTGCATTCACTTTAAAAAGGGCACCATCAAAATCCATTGAGACGACGGCTTATGAACTGTGGTTTGGCAAGAAACCAAAGTTGTTGTTTCTTAAAGTTTGGGGCTGTGATGCTTATGTGAAAAAACTTCAAGCTGATAAGCTCGAACCCAAATCGGAGAAATGTGTCTTCATATGATACCCAAAAGAGACTATTGGGTACACCTTCTATCACAGAATCGAAGGCAAGATTTTTGTTGCTAAATTTGGATCCTTTCTAGAGAAGGAGTTTCTCTCGAAAGAAGTGAGTGGGAGGAAAGTAGAACTTGATGAGGTAACTGTACCTGCTCCCTTATTGCAAAGTAGTTCATCACAGAAACCGATTCCTTTGACGCCTACACCAATTAGTGAGGAAGCTAATGATATTGATCACGAAACTTCAGATCAAGTTACTATCGAACCTCGTAGGTCAACCAGAGTAAGATTCGCACCAGAGTGGTATGGTAATCCTATTCTAGAGGTCATGTTACTTGACCATGGCGAACCTACGAACTATGAGGAAGCAATGATGAGCCCAGATTCCGCAAAATGGCTTGAGGCCATGAAATCTGAGATGGGATCCATGTATGACAACAAAGTATGGACTTTGGTTGACTTGCCCGATGATTGGCAAGCCATCGAGAATAAATGGGTCTTCAATAAGAAAACTAATGCTGATGGTAATGTTACTGTCTACAAAGCTCGACTTGTTGCAAAAGGTTTTTGACAAGTTCAAGGGGTTGACTACGATGAGACTTTCTCACCCGCAGTGATGCTTAAGTTTGTCCGAATCATGAAATCTGGCAAATGGATGTCAAAACTGCATTCCTTAATGGATTTATTAAAGCAAAGTTGTATATGATGCAACCATAAGGTTTTGTCAATCCTAAAGGTGCTAACAAAATGTGCAAGCTCCAGTGATCCATCTATGGACTGGTGCAAGCATCTCAGAGTTGGAATATACGCTTTGATGAGTTGATCAAAGCATATTGTTTTATACAGACTTTTGGAGAAGCCTGTATTTATAACAAAGTGAGTGGGAGCACTACAAATATTTCTGATAAATTTATGTGAATGACATATTGTTGATCAGAAATGATGTATAATTTTCTGGAAAGCATATAGGAATATTTTAAAGGAGTTTTTCAAAAACAAGACCTCGGTAAAGCTACTTACATATTGAGCATCAAGATCTATTATCAAGACACTTGATAAGATTTTCAATGAGTACATACCTTGACAAGATTTTGAAGTAGTTCAAAATGGAACAGTCAAAGAAAGAGTTCTTGCCTGTGTTGCAAAGGTATGAAATTGAGTAAGACTCAAATCCCGACCACGGCAGAAAATAGAAAGAGAATGAAAGTCATTCCCTATGCCTCAGTCATAGGTTCTATAAAAGTATGCCATGCTATGGACCAGACCTATTGTATACTCTACCCTGGTTTGGCAAAGGAGTACAATAGTGATCTAGGAGTAGATCACTGGACATTGGTCAAAATTATCCTTAGTGGAATAAGGATATGTTTCTCGATTATGGAGGTGACAAGAGGTTCGTCGTAAAGGGTTACGTCGATGCAAGATTTGACACTGATCCAGATGACTCTAAGTCTCAATCTGGATACATATTGAAAGTGGGAGCAATTAGCTAGAGTAGCTCCGTACAGAGCATTGTAGACATAGAATATTTTTTTTGCAAAATACATATGGCTCTGAATGTGACAGACCCGTTGACTAAACTTCTCTCACGAGCAAAACATGATCACACCTTAGTACTCTTTGGGTGTTAATCACATAGCAATGTGAACTAGATTATTAACTCTAGTAAACCCTTTGGGTGTTGGTCACATGACGATCTGAACTATGGGTGTTAATCATATACAGATATGAATATTGGTGTTAAATCACATGGCGATGTGAACTAGATTATTGACTCTAGTGCAAGTGGGAGACTGAAGAAAATATGCCCTAGAGGCAATAATAAAGTTATTATTTATTTCCTTATTTCATGATAAATGTTTATTATTCATGCTAGAATTGTATTAACCGGAAACATAATACATGTGTGAATACATAGACAAACATAGTGTCACTAGTATGCCTCTACTTGACTAGCTCGTTAATCAAAGATGTTTAAGTTTCCTAACCATAGACATGAGTTGTCATTTGATTAACGGGATCACATCATTAGGAGAATGATGTGATTGACTTGACCCATTCCGTTAGCTTAGCACTTGATCATTTAGTATGTTGCTATTGCTTTCTTCATGACTTATACATGTTCCTATGACTATGAGATTATGTAACTCCCGCTTACCGGAGGAACACTTTGTGTGCTACCAAACGTCACAACGTAACTGGGTGATTATAAAGGTGCTTGTCGAAAACCGTAGCAGCCACGTAAAACTTGCAACAACAAAGTAGAGGACGTCTAACTTGTTTTTGCAGGGCATGTTGTGATGTGATATGGTCAAGACGTGATGCTATAGTTTATTGTATGAGATGATCATGTTTTGTAACCAAGTTATCCGCAACTGGCAGGAGCCATATGGTTGTCGCTTTATTGTATGCAATGCAATTGCCCTGTAATTGCTTTACTTTATCACTAAGCGGTAGTGATAGTCGTAGAAGCAATAGGTGGCGAAACGACAATGATGCTACGATGAAGATCAAGGTGTCGCGCCGGTGACGATGGTGATCATGATGGTGCTTTGGAGATGGAGATCACAAGCACAAGATGATGATGGCCATATCATATCACTTATATTGATTGCATGTGTTGTTTATCCTTTATGCATCTTATTTTGCTTTGATTGACAGTAGCATTATAAGATGATCTCTCACTAAATTTCAAGGTATAAGTGTTATCCCTGAGTATGCACCGTTGCGAAAGTTCTTCGTGCTGAGACACCACGTGATGATCGGGTGTGATAGGCTCTACGTTCAAATACAATGGGTGCTAAACAGTTGCGCACGCGGAATACTCAGGTTAAACTTGACGAGCCTAGCATATACAGATATGGCCTCGGAACACTGGAGACCGAAAGGTCGAGCGTAAATCATATAGTAGATATGATCAACATAGTGATGTACACCATTGGAAACTACTCCATCTCACGTGATGATCGGACATGGCTTAGTTGATTGGTCCACCCATATATCAAATTATCAAAGTAACGAACGCAAATCATATGAGCATGATGAAAACTAGCTTGACAATAATTCCCATGTGTCCTCGGGAGCGCTTTGCTTTATATAAGAGTTCATCCAGGCTTGTTGATGCGGATCATCCCACGTTCATCCCCATGTACACTCCGACTACTCTCCAAGCCCCAAGAGGACATATGACGAGACCTCGAACATATGCCATTGGAGACAAGGTGAACTCGCTCCTCTCCGAATCTTCACTTTCCACATGTGAGACATGGCTACTACCTCAAACATGTGTACTATGCATGTCCAGGAACCAAGAGGAAGGCCATGGAACAGCTAGGAGCATTGGACAAGTCGACAAGGACACCAAGCACGAGGAATAGGAGGAAAAGTTATCTGGAATCTACAACCATCGGACGACCAGTCTGGACCGGACGTCCGACGTCTGGAAGCCACCGGACGACCGGTCTGGATCGAACGTCCGACGCCTGGAAGCCGCACCAGACAGAAGGCCTAGCCCCCAACTCTACAGCGAGCGGACGTCCGGCCTCCACCAAACGACTGGCCACACCTCCCAGCGAGCAGACGTTCGGCCGCCACCGGACGACCGAGACCATCACACCCGAGCCGAATTAGCGGAAGTCCGGTGACTACCGGACGTCCGGTACCTGTCTGTACACAGTTTCGGGCCCGAGGCCCATGTACCCTTTCATTTCACCCCCATTTGCGCTATGACTATAAATAGGACACCCACTCCTCCTAGCTAGGGTTAGCAATGTGATAGCTCATATTAGAGATAGAGCTTTGCTCATCCACTTGGTTACTTCTCCATCGGAGTTCATGACCTCTTCGAAGAAGACCCGCCAAGCGGATTCAAGACCCCTTCATGGGAAGACCCCCTCAAGACCTCCTCACGGAGATGAACTAGTTACCACTTGTATCGTCCCTTGTTGATTGTGGATCGTGTATCTCTTTTGTTTCGAGGATCTAGCATATGTATGACCGAATCTTTTTAGTTGAGTGATTTCTCTCGTGCTTTTCTCCTTGTGTTCTTCGTGTTCTTCGTAGGATCCCCTCCATTTCATGAAAGATCGGGCATCTAGGGTTCTACCCTACATCATCTTGGTATCATGAGCCACGTTGATCACATATTTGGAGCCCCTACTCTTTGTTTTCTAGCTTGATTTTGTTGTGTTCTTCCCCAATTTCAAAAATCCCCACGAAAAATAGCCCCCATTTTTTTGATTTGTTGGTATGATGAAGTTTTGTTGATTTTGATCCTTGGATTTGCTTGGTTTGAAGTGGATCTAGCATTTCCCCAAGTTTCCCATCTTTCATCCACGAAATCTCATTAATGTTGACCCCCAAATCCCCATATTCCGCCCAAAATCGCGTCCCGGAGCTCAAATCCCGCGTTGACCCCGACCCACCGGACGTCCAACCTTTACCAGACGACTGTAACCCCAAATCCTAGCTGAAACAACAGATTTCCGAGCCCCACCGGACGTCCGACGACCGGACGTCCGACACCTGTATATATATCAACTTTGGCTGATTTTTGTTTTGTCCATAACTAATTCATCCGAACTCCGATTTTGACGTTCTTTAGCTTGTTTTGAAGCTCTTGACATCCCCCATCCCACAAAAATACCACCAACATCATTTGACTCCATCAAATGTTTTGGAACTTTGGCATCTTTGCCCAGGGCTTCCATCATATCATCCACTATACCACCATCGACTTCCGCAACCTAACCCTTTTTGCTTGCCATAGCATTAGTGGTTGCTTGAGTACTGATTCGAGTCTCCTAAGGTGTTTCATATACTTAGGGACGGTTACTTCTTCATCAGCCACCACCACCACTTTCGCATAACCTTGCCCACCATACACTTCCGACACCCCAACTTAACTCATTTTTGTTTGAGCTTGTTTGAGTTGTGGCTTGTGTAATCTAAGGTGTTTCGGCAACTTAGGGATGGAAACTTCACTCCAACACGTGTATAGCCCATCATTCCACTTCCGCATTGCCAAGTGCAAAACCACCACCGCTTACCGCTACCACCATTTGACTTTGGTCCTTGAGATTTTGAGTTGTGGTTTTTTCGTTTCCTAAGGTGTTTCGGCTAATTAGGAACAGGTCGACATCAACAACACCGCCTCTCATCATCAAAAATGGACGGTAACCACGACGACATCATTGTACATTCTCCTTGCAATTGCATTGATAACCCCTGGCCCATTTTGCGTTACTTGCCTATCGAGACTAGCCATTTGAGTATTGTCGGCAACGTTACTTGTGCACATTAGTGATCATTGATTTACACTTCCCATTGCATACATACCATATCATATTGGTATCATATTGCTATCATATCATATCTTGTGTCACAAGTTTTTCCCGCATATACACTATTGCTATCTTGGTTTGTGCATTATGCAAAAGTGGCCATACAAAAAAAGAATGAGCTTTTAAGCAAAGAAAGAGTGAGCAAAGAGCTTGTAAGAAAGTTCCATAGCATCATACCACATTGCATATAATATTTTCATATCCGATCATCTTGGATCTTCTTGAGAGAAATGCCGGGAGCCATACATACATAGCATACTTGGGATAGAAAGTTTATCCATTTTGCACCTTATAGGTTGTGCACAAGTGTCGTATCCGCCTATTGAGCAATCGTGCTAGCGTCTCTCTTGAGTTTTGCAACACGAGCGTTTTCCATGGATTCCACATTTTGTGCTCATTCCTTGGTTGCACGACCCCTTTTATCTATCTCTCTGTGTGTGTTTTCGTGTGAAATTCATTGCTATTGGTCTACTTGTTTCACTTGCGAATTTGTGAATCTCTTTCAACTTTATTGACTCCTGCTAACATTTTGCATCAAATTTTTGTGCCACTATCCTCACCGAGCTCCACCATAAGCCTTATTTGTGTAGGTGTAAGAAATTGACGAGATAGGTACCAATTGTGCTATTTCCTTGTTACATCATTATCATTGATCCATTTTCAACATCGGTCAAGGTACATTTGGTCTAGTTCTTCTCTTTATCCCACTCACATTTGCTCGAGTTTTGTGATGGATAGGCAAGGCATTTAATCTCCGGTCTTCGACAACAACGACGGCGTGAACAACTACATCACCAAATCGTCAATCTTCAATCTACAACTACAAATGCAGGGCGCACAATCAAGATTGCGAGAGCGCATCAAGAACCTCTCCACCGACATTCTCACTTCGAAGCAAAGAAAAGGGACTACATCGACAACAATCTTTCCACACAAAAGGAGGAGCAAGATGCAAGGATGGAGGAGATTTGGGCCTTAATCAAGTCTACTTCCCCTTCATCATCTTCAACGCGGCGACGACCAAGTCAATCATCTTCGGAGCGCCAAGCAATGTAAGAACAGTTCGTCCACGTCCACATCTACATGGCGAGCACCATCACGTTCGTGATCCACATCGTCATGAAGGGCAAGTCACCTCCAAGCATCATGTGCACGACGTCGAGGAACGCCATCGAGCTCAAGCATGACAACGACACCATCATCATGAAGATGCCCGCCAAGCGCAAATGTACAAGTCCCAACAAGCCCTACTTCATGCCAAGTCCAAGCCTCATGAGCAAAAGAGAAGACCGCGAGACGAGCACCACCAAGACGGAGCTACGGCTACCACCACCACTTCGGCATCTTCGTCAAGTGCTATCAAGGCATCTTCTCCTTTGGACGTACGCCATCTTTGCCTACTTCCCACGAGTATGCCTACAACGGCTTGATCAAGTCCAAGGACGACCACCTACAAGTGAGGGCGACACTTCCATCTTCGGAAGCCCCTCAAGGAAGATGGCCAAGCATGGAAAATTCCCTTCGGTCATGGAGACGAGCTACGAGGTGCCACATCATATGGGCCTCCAACAACAAGACAGTGACAAGAAGGTCGAGCAAGGGCCATCCCCTTCGACCATGGCGACGAGCACGAACCTCTTCAACAACATGAAGACTACGCCCATATTGGACTCATACTCCGAGTTACGCTATGAGACCGCACATGAGACTTTATATTTGGTCTCGGAGGAGAGTGATGTTTTGCCACATCCTACGACATTCATCTTTGGAGGCGTTATGGATGAGGATGTCGAGCATGGGACTATCCATTCAACCAAGGCGGCGATAGGAGTTGAGCATGGAGACATTTGCACCTACATCTCTCCGACACCCACATATGACGAGATGCCCCAATTGCCATGTGAGGAGAGCGAATACCACATGAGTGACATGAGTGACTCCACCATACGTGACATTGAGAGCATTTCCTATGAGAGGATGAGCATGACCACCACTAGCCCCACACATGAGAGCATGCCACACATCCTATGTGAGGTTGAGCGCTATTTGAGTGACTCCAGCAACCATATGAGTGAGATCATCCTTGAGGGAGTGAGTGAGCCACAACACTTAGCGAGTGAGGTAGTTGACACGGCATGTAAGGCCACTATGATTTCTAACAACTTAACCTCTACTCCTAGTGTGTTTTCTTCTTTGGTTCTAGGTCTCCTAGTGTGTTTTCTTCTTTTTTGGAACAAACGCAATCTAGGAGACTTGGAGTGGACGTCAAGAAGCAGCCGAGCAGCCACGAGGGTGCCTGGCGCGCCCTAGGGGGGTGGGCATGCCCCCACCCCCATGGGCCCCTCGTGGCTCCCCTTACCGACTTCTTTTGCCTATATATACTTGCATACCCTGAAAACACTGAGGAGCACCACAAACCGCAACCTTCTGTACCCGTGAGATCCCATCTTGGAGCCTTCGCCGACGCTCCGCCGGAGGGGGAATCAATCACAGAGGGCTTCTACATCATCGCCAAGGCCTCTCCGATGAGTGATGAGTAGTTTACCACAGACCTTTGGGTCCATAGTTATTAGCTAGATGGATTCTTCTCTCTCTTTGAATCTTAATACAATGTTCTCCTCGATCTTCTTGGAGATCCATTCGATGTAACTCTTTTTGTGGTGTGTTTGTCGAGATCCGATGAATTGTGGGTTTATGATCAAGTTTATCTATGAGAAATATTTGAATCTCCTCTGAATTCTTTTATGTATGGTTTATTATCTTTGCAAGTCTCTTCTAATTATCAGTTTGGTTTGGCCTACTAGATTGATCTGTCTTGGAATGGGAGATGTGCTTAGGTTTGGGTTCAATCTTGTGGTGTCCTTTCCCAGTGACAGCAGGGGCAGCAAGGCATGTATTGTACTGTTGCCATCGAGGATAAAAAGATGGGGTTTATATCATATTGTTTGAGTTTATCCATCTACATCATATCATCTTGCCTAATGCGTTACTCTGTTCTTATGAACTTAATACTCTAGATGCATGCTAGATAGCAGTTGATGTGTGGAGTAATAGTAGTAGATGCAGAATCGTTTCGGTCTACTTGTCGCGGATGTGATGCCTATATACATGATCATGCCTAGATATTCTCATAACAATGCACTTTTCTATCAATTGCTTGACAGTAATTTGTTCACCCACTGTAATACTTATGCTATCTTGAGAGAAGCCACTAGTGAAACGTATGGCCCCCAGGTCTATTTTCCATCATATAAGTTTCCCATCTATCTTATTTTGCAATCTTTACTTTCCAATCTATATCATAAAAATACCAAAAATATTTATCTTATCTTTTTATCTCTATCATATCTCACTTTCGGAAGTGCCCGTAAAGGGATTGACAACCCCTTTATCGCATTGGTTGTGAGGTTCTTGTTTGTTTGTGTAGGTACGAGGGACGTGTGTGGAGCCTCCTACTGGATTGATACCTTGGTTCTCAAAACTGATGGAAATACTTATGCTACTTTGCTGCATAACCCTTTCCTCTTCAAGGGAAAACCAATGCAGTGCTCAAAAGGTAGCAAGAAGGATTTCTGGCGCCGTTGCCGGGGAGGTCTTCGCTCAAGTCAAGACATACAAGTACCCATCACAAACTCATCTCCCCCGCATTACATTATTTGCCATTTGCCTCTCGTTTTCCTCTCCCCCACTTCACCCTTGCCGTTTTATTCGCCCTCTCTTTTCCGTTCGCCTATTTTTCGCTTGCCTCTTGTGTGCTTGTGTGTTGGATTGCTTGTCACGATGGCTCAAGATAATAGTAAATTGTGCGACTTTTCCAATACCAACAATAATGATTTCCTTAGCACTCTGATTGCTCCTCTTAATGATGCTGAATCTTGTGAAATCAACGCTGCTTTGTTGAATCTTGTTATGAAAGATCAATTCTCCGGCCTTCCTAGTGAAGATGCCGCTACTCATCTAAACAACTTTGTTGATTTGTGTGATATGCAAAAGAAGAAAGATACGGATAATGATATTGTTAAATTGAAGTTATTTCCGTTTTCACATAGAGATCGTGCTAAAACTTGGTTTTCGTCTTTGCCTAAAAATAGTATTGATTCATGGAATAAGTGCAAAGATGCTTTTATCTCTAAGTATTTTCCTCCTGCTAAGATCATCTCCCTTAGGAACGATATTATGAATTTTAAGCAACTTGATCATGAACATGTTGCACAATCTTGGGAGAGTATGAAATTAATGATTCGCAATTGCCCTACTCATGGATTAAATTTATGGACGATCATACAAATTTTTTATGCCGGATTGAATTTTGCTTCTAGAAATCTTTTAGATTCGGCCGCGGGAGGCACTTTTATGGAGATCACTTTAGGAGAAGCTACTAAACTCCTAGATAATATTATGGTTAATTATTCTCAATGGCACACCGAAAGATCTACTAGTAAAAAGGTTCATGCGATAGAAGAAATTAATGTTTTGAGTGGAAAGATGGATGAACTTATGATTTTTTTTTGCTACTAAGAGTGCTCGTATTGATCCGAATGATATGCCTTTGTCTACTTTGATTGAGAATAATAATGAATCTATGGATGTGAATTTTGTTGGTAGGAATAATTTTGGTAACAATGCTTATAGAGGAAACTTTAATCCTAGGCCGTTTCCTAGTAATTCCTCTAATAATTATGGTAATTCCTACATCAACTCTTATGGAAATTTTAATAAGATGCCCTCTGATTTTGAGAATAGTGTTAAAGAATTTATGATCTCTCAAAAGAATTTCAATGCTTTGCTTGAAGAAAAATTGCTTAAAGTTGATGAATTGGCCAGAAACGTTGATAGACTTTCTCTTTATGTTGATTCTTCGAAACTTAGATCTATTCCACCTAAGCATGATATCAATGAGTCTCTCAAAGCCATGAGAATTTCCATTGATGAGTGTAAAGAAAGAACCGCTAGGATGCGTGCTAAGAAAGATTGCTTTGTAAAAGCGTGTTCTTCTAGTTTCCGTGATAATAACGATGAAGATCTAAAAGTTATTGATGTGTCCCCTATTAAATCTTTGTTTTGCAATGTGAATCTTGATAATGATGGGACTGGAGATGAGTCAACTTTAGTTAAAAGGCGTCCATATGATTCGGAGTTTCTAGATCTTCATGCTAAATTTGGTAAAAGTGGAATTGGAGAGGTCAAAACTTTACATAGCAATGAACCCACTATTTTGGATTTCAAGGAATTTAATTATGATAATTGTTCTTTAATAGATTGTATTTCCTTGTTGCAATCCGTGTTGAATTCTCCTCATGCTTATAGTCAAAATAAAGCTTTTACCAAACATATTGTTGATGCTTTGATGCAATCTTATGAAAAAGAAAAACTTGAATTGGAAGTTTCTATCCCTAGAAAACTTTATGATGAGTGGGAACCTACTATAAAAATTAAAATTAAAGATCATGAATGCTATGCTTTGTGTGATTTGGGTGCTAGTGTTTCCACGATTCCAAAAACTTTATGTGATGTGCTAGGTTTCCGTGAATTTGATGATTGCTCTTTAAACTTGCACCTTGCGGATTCCACTATTAAGAAACCCATGGGAAGGATAAATGATGTTCTTATTGTTGCAAATAGGAATTATGTGCCCGTAGATTTCATCATTCTTGATATAGATTGCAATTTTTCATGTCCTATTATTCTTGGTAGACCTTTCCTTAGAATGATTGGTGCAATTATTGATATGAAGGAAGGAAATATTAGATTCCAATTTCCATTAAGGAAAGTCATGGAACACTTTCCAAGAAAGAAAATCAAATTACCTTATGAATCTATTATGAGAGCCACTTATGAATTGAATACCAAAGATGGCAATACTTAGATCTATTCTAGCTTTTATGCCTAGCTAGGGGCGTTAAACGATAGCGCTTGTTGGGAGGCAACCAAATTTTATTATGTTCCTTGCTTTTTGCTTATGTTTAGTAATAAATAAATCATCTAGCTTCTGTTTAGATCTGGTTTTATGTTTTAATTAGTGTTTTGTGCCAAGTAGAACCTATAGGATAACCTACAGTGATAGTTAATTTGATTCTGCTGAAAAACAGAAACTTTTGCGCGCACGACAATAATTTTAAGAAATCACAGAAACGTGATTTTTAGTTGATTCTTTTTGCAATAGATCAATAGACAAATTGCCAGGACTTCCTATTTTGGTAGGATTTTTAGAGTTCCAAAAGTATTCAAAAGTTACAGATTGCTACAGACTGTTCTGTTTTTGACAGATTCTGTTTTACGTGTGTTGTTTGCTTATTTTGATGAATCTATGGCTAGTATCGGGGGGTATGAACCATAGAGAAGTTGGAATACAGTAGGTTTAACACCAATATAAATAAAGAATGAGTTCATTACAGTACCTTAAGTGGTGTTTTTTCTTTCTTGCACTAACGGAGCTTATGAGATTTCCTGTTGAGTTTTGTGTTGTGAAGTTTTCAAGTTTTGGGTAAAGATTTGATGGATTATGGAATAAGGAGTGGCAAGAGCCTAAGCTTGGGGATGCCCATGGCACCCCAAGATAATTCAAGGACAACCAAAATCCTAAGCTTGGGGATGCCCCGGAAGACATCCCCTCTTTCGTCTTCGTCTATCGGTAACTTTACTTGGAGCTATATTTTTATTCGCCACATGATATGTGTTTTGCTTAGAGCGTCTTGTATGATATGAATCTTTGATTTTTGGTTCACCACAATCATCCTTGCTGTACACACCTTTTGGGAGAGACACACATGATTCGGAATTTATTAGAATACTCTATGTGCTTCACTTATATCTTTTGAGCTAGACAATTTTGCTCTAGTACTTCACTTATATCTTTTTAGAGCACGACGGTGGCTTAATTTTGTATAAATTATTGATCTCTCATTCTTCACTTATATTATTTTGAGAGTCTTTTAGAACAGCATGGTATTTGCTATGGTTATAAAATTGGTCCTAGAATGACGGGCATCCAAGTTGGGTATAATAAAAACTATCATAGAGAGTGCATTAAACGCTATGATCAATTTGATACTTGATAATTGTTTTGAGATATAAAGGTGGTAATGTTAATGTCATGCTAGTGGGGTAATTATGAAATTGAGAAATACTTATGTTAAAGTTGGCAAGTCCCGTAGCATGCACGTATGGTAAAAGTTGTGTAACAAATTTGTTGCATGGGGTGCTCTTTTGATTGCCTTCCTTATGTGTGGGGGTCGGGATCGTGCGATGGTTAATTCCTACCAACCCTTCCCCTAGGAGCATGCATAGTAGTACTTTGCTTCGAGGGCTAACTTTTGCAATAAGTATATGAGTTCTTTATGACTAATGTGAGTCCATGGATTATACGCACTCTCACCCTTCCACCATTGCTAGCCTCTCTTATGCCATGCAACTTTCGCCGGTCTTATACACCCACCATTTACCTTCCTCAAAACAGCCGCCATACCTACCTATTATGGCATTTCCATAGCCATTCCAAGATATATTGCCATACAACTTTCCACCGTTCCGTTTATTATGACACGCTCCATCATTGTCATATTGCTTTTGCATGATCATGTAGTTGACATCGTATTTGTGGCAAGGCCACCTTCATAATTCTTTCATACATGTCACTCTTGATTCATTGCATATCCTGGTACACCGCCAGAGGCATTCACATAGAGTCATATTTTGTTCTAAGTATTGAGTTTTAATTCTTGAGTTGTAAATCAATAAAAGTGTGATGATCTTCATTATTAGAGCATTGTCCCAAGTGAGGAAAGGATGATGGAGACTATGATTCCCCCACAAGTCAGGATGAGACTCCGGACTTTATAAAAATAAAATAGGCCAAAGAAGCCCAAATAAAAAAGAGAGGCCAAAGAAGCCCACCAAATAAATAAAATGAGAGAAAAGAGAGAAGGGACAATGTTACTATCCTTTTTCCACACTTGTGCTTCAAAGTAGCACCATGGTCTTCATGATAGAGAGTCTCCTATGTTGTCACTTTCATATACTAGTGGGAATTTTTCATTGTAGAACTTGGCTTGTATATTCCAATGATGGGCTTCCTCAAAATGCCCTAGGTCTTCGTGAGCAAGCAAGTTGGATGCACACCCACTTAGTTTCTTTTGTTGAGATTTCATACATTTATGGCTCTAGTGCATCCGTTGCATGGCAATCCCTACTCACTCACGTTGATATCTATTAATGGGCATCTCCATAGCCCGTTGATACGCCTAGTCGATGTGAGACTATCTTCTCCCTTTTTGTCTTCTTCACAACCACCATCCCATTCCACATATAGTGCTATATCCATGGCTTGCGCTCATGTATTGCGTGAGAGTTGAAAAAGCTGAAGCGCGTTCAAAAGTATGAACCAATTGCTTGGCTGAAACCGGGGTTGTGCATGATGGGAGTATTTTGTGTAATGAAAATGAAGCATAGCCTAACTATATGATTTTGTAGGGATAAGCTTTCTTTGGCTATGCTATTTTGATAAGACATGATTACTTTGTTAGTATGCTTGAAGTATTACTATATTTTATGTTAATATGAAGTTTTATCTTGAATCATTTGGATCTGAACATTCATGCCATAATAAAGAAAATTACATTGAGAAATATGCTAGGTAGCATTCCACATCAAAATTTCTGTTTTTATCATTTACCTACTCGAGGACGAGAAGGAATTAAGCTTGGGGATGCTTGATACGTCTCCAACGTATCTATAATTTTTTATTGTTCCATGCTATTATATTACCTGTTTTGGATGTTTATGGGCTTTACTTTACACTTTTATATCATTTTTGGGAGTAACCTACTAACCGGAGGCCCAACCCGGATTGCTGTTTTTTTGCCTATTTCAGTGTTTCGAAGAAAAGGAATATCAAACGGAGTCCAAATAGAACGAAACCTTCGAGAGCGATCTTTTTGGAACAAACACAATCCAGGAGACTTGGAGTGGACGTCAAGAAGCAGCCGAGGCGGCCACGAGGGTGCCTGGCACACCCTAGGGGGTGGGCGCGCCCCCACCCTCGTGGGCCCCTCGTGGCTCCCCTGACCGACTTCTTTCGTCTATATATACTTGCATACCCTGAAAACACCGAGGAGCACCACGAAAACCTATTTCCACCGCCACAACCTTCTGTACCCGTGAGATCCCATCTTGGAGCCTTCACCGGCGCTCCGCCGGAGGGGGAATCAATCACGGAGGGCTTCTACATCATCGCCAAGGCCTCTCCGATGAGTTGTGAGTAGTTTACCAAAGACCTTCGGGTCCATAGTTATTAGCTAGATGGCTTCTTCTCTCTCTTTGAATCTCAATACAATGTTCTCCTCGATCTTCTTGGAGATCTATTCGATGTAACTCTTTTTGCGGTGTGTTTGTCGAGATCCGATGAATTGTGGGTTTATGATCAAGTTTATCTATGAGAAATATTTGAATCTCCTCTGAATTATTTTATGTATGATTTGTTATCTTTGCAAGTATCTTTGAATTATCAGTTTGGTTTGGCCTACTAGATTGATCATTCTTGCAATGGGAGAAGTGCTTAGCTTTGGGTTCAATCTTGCGGTGTCCTTTCCCAGTGATAACAGGGGAAGCAAGGCACGTATTGTATTGTTGACATCGAGGATAAAAAGATGGGGTTTATATCATATTTTTTGAGTTTATCCCTCTACATCATGTCATCTTGCCTAATTCGTTTCTCTGTTCTTATGAACTTAATACTCTAGATGCATGCTGGATAGCGGTCGATGTGTGGAGTAATAGTAGTAGATGCAGAATCATTTCGGTCTACTTGTCGCGGACGTGATGCCTATATACATGATCATGCCTAGATATTCTCACAACTATGCACTTTTCTATCAATTGCTCGATAGTAATTTGTTCACCCACCGTAATACTTATGCTATCTTGAGAGAAGCCACTAGTGAAACCTATGGCCCCCGGGGCTATTTTCCATCATATAAGTTTCCCATCTATCTTATTTTGTAATCTTTACTTTCCAATCTATATCACAAAAATACCAAAAATATTTATCTTATCTTTTTATCTATATCAGATCTCACTTTCGCAAGTGGCCGTGAAGGGATTGACAACCCCTTTATCATGTTGGTTGCGAGGTTCTTGTTTGTTTATGTAGGTACGAGGGACGTTTGTGGAGCCTCCTACTGGATTGATACCTTGGTTCTCAAAAACTGAGGGAAATACTTATGCTACTTTGCTCCATCACCATTTCCTCTTCAAGGGAAAACCAATGCAGTGCTCAAGAGGTAGCATCATGCCATGATCACATAGAAACAAATATGCTTTGTTTTCGATGTTGTCAATATTCTCCATGTGATGTTTCCATTAATGCTCATGAGGAGACCCCCATAGTTTCCTCATACATATTAGGAGATGTTGATGCATTCCATACTTTGCATAATTTCCATGATTGCGTGCACCATATGCATTCCATGAATAACAATGCTATTTCTTGTGATGCATTACATAATTTGAGTCTCCATTATGCTATACATAACAACAAACCTATCATGATGGATGGCATGTTTCTGTATCACGCATCTC
Source organism: Triticum dicoccoides (assembly GCF_002162155.2). Classification (NCBI taxonomy): domain Eukaryota; kingdom Viridiplantae; phylum Streptophyta; class Magnoliopsida; order Poales; family Poaceae; genus Triticum; species Triticum dicoccoides. The sequence continues at coordinate 255,719,334 of NC_041385.1, forward strand.
ATTCATTTGAGCATTGGATATTTTGTGCTAACAAACACAAGCACGTGCGCATCATGATGGATGGTGTGTACATATACCATGCACACACAATTTTTCCTTTGCCTTTGTTTTGTGTAGGTACTTATGAACACTCGTCAACCTCACAATCCCATGAGTTGACGAAATGAGCTCTTGAGAGCAACGATGACTTGGGATCCCGTGGACTATCCTTACCACCGTTCTCTTCGCACAACGACTACGCTCTTCTATTCTACTTGGCTCTCACACGTCTATGGGCTATTTACCACTTGTCACCTTATGCCCATACTATCGTGTTCACTTTGCATGTTATGCCTCTTTACATGATTTTGCCATGCAATTGTGACCCTTGCTTGCATCTACCCATGATTCACCATTATTCTACTTCTATGTGTATTTGCATGCTTAGTGGAGATACTTGTTGCTATTACCATGCTTTCCTTGTGCCTCATGCTATTGTTGATTGTTGTATTGGGAGAGTCATGATGTTCCATTACTATTTACATACAACTTATTGCCAATACATTGATGATATTTTGCTAATATTTTGTTTCCATGCTTGTGATATGATGTGCATTATATATGCCCACTATTTGCACACGTGACATGATTGCCATGATTACCTCTAGGACGTTGCATCTTCGCACTACTAGCTTGATTGACTTGATCACTATGATTAATTGCTTGGTTGCATCACCCATGTTCCATTCTTACTCGCTTTCTTGGGTTGATGACATATATGCTCATGCCTCTCACATGATATATCTTGCTCATTGTCACTTCCTCCAATAGTTGCATTTATGCTTATTGATCTTGGAGACTTGGACATATTACTTGTGAAGCATGCTTATTTGTTTGAGCCTAATGCCTTTGGTTGTTATCGCACCATATGCTTACATACCATGCCAAATTCCCTTGTCCTTCCTTATGATCAGCATGATGCATACACTTGTTCGGTATCTTACCACATGAATGCTAGGTTTTTCATTTCCGCTAACCTCATTTGTTTTTCCGAGTGTTTGTCATATTCTTTTGTTTTGAAGGATTCACAAGGCGGTACCAAGATGAGACAACTTGGTCATGTGAAGGCGTACACGATGTGCGACACCAACATTTTCAACATTCTCATAAAGGTGAACTCCTTCCCTTTGAGGCATCCTCAAGTATGCATATTGGATGTGCCATTCTTTCATTGTTCTCTCCTTCTTGTCTACATGTTACATCTATTGGATGGAGGGGCAACATTGGAGATGGACCCTTTGGGCCTTCAAGTTGAGGAGCGCTCGCACTTATTGGATGCACCTTCGGAACTCCACTCATGCCACGACATCGAGCATTGGTACATCAACACTCCTTTGGCACATTGCACCAACACATACATCTTTGTTGATTGTGCTTCCTCATATCATGCTCGATGGACATATCATACTCACCACAAATTTGCACCCTATGCATGGATTGACTCACATTATGATTGCCTTGTTGCATCTTGTATTCCCATGTCATCCATGATATATGAGCTTGTGCATTTCCTAAGCAAATTTGTTGTGATCTTCCTTGATGGCATATTCATACATAATGACCACTTTGCCCATCATCAATTGCATGATCACATAGTCATATTGAGCACCAATTACCATGTTCATGCTTTTGATACACCGTCACACTATGACATCATTTGACACAATGGTAGAATTTGTAGCTTTGTGCACCATGACAACTACCACAACTTTGTGTGCACGATGTCGGTTCTATATCCAGCATATCTTGTAGTAGGGGTACTATGCTAGGCGTCTTGGAGCGATGGTAACGTGGACACAGGGTTTTACCCAGGTTTGGGCTCTCTCAAAGAGATAATACCCTACATCCTGCTTTTGATTATATTCATATTGGTGTAGTATAGAGTACATGTATCTACCACGAGATTGTTCTAATGAATATTCGATTGTCTATTGATTATCCTGGCCTCGGTTTATATAACACACTAGAGGCCTAGGGTTTAGGAGAGTCCTTGTCTTGGGCGCCAAGTCTTGTGGATTCCTCCTTGTATGCGACATGGGCTGCCTGAAGTGGCCCATGAGTGAACCGCCACTGGGGTTTTCGGCCCGATAAACCTGTAAGGGAGATGACATGTTGAGTACCCCCTAGTCCAGGACACAGCCAGTAGCCCCCTGAACCGGTCGTCAAGTTAGGGATGCTCCTCGATTCTTTCGAACTGTTCTTCATCTTTGGTCGTCGGTCTTGAAAACTGGTTCAACAAATCTTCTCGTTTTTAATCTTAAGAATCACCGAAGTGAATTCGAAGAGTTTACACGTCGAGTATCTGAGGATCCCCTTTAAGTTCTCGGCATTTATCAATGCCTTGTTATTTTTTATGCCACACCTCGGGTTTGAAGTTGTTCCCGTGTGGCGGTGTCCTTGTACGCCCAAGCTCCAAGGCCGGACTGCATCCAAGGTATCTTTTGCAGCCGAACACCAACGCTGGACTGTATCCGAGCTCCAAAGCCGGATTGTCCGAGCTCCAACGCCCGGACTGTATCCAAGGTGTCATAGATCACCTTGGCTCGGAAAATTTGAAAGAGTTTAGCTGAGCTTAATGCCAGAAATGCCTTCTATAGAGCCATCCACTTGCATCCGAGCATTATGTTGGACTGCTTCCGAGGTGACGCACCACCTCGAGCTTGGGCTGATTGTTTGCGGATTTTATTTCTGATTGATGCAATTTATTTACTGACGAGATATGTAGCCAGTATCCCTCAAGGTGTGTGTGTGTCGGCCTAAAACCCAAGATGCACATTAGAGGAGGTAGTGATCGGTGGACGGACCCTTGAGAGAGGGTTTTGAGAAGTCGCTGCAATATATTAGCTTGATGCCGGATAAGTCCCAGATGGTACCTATTGTTGTCTGAAGACGCGTTTGCCCATAGTTCGGTGAAGCCGAACAGTGAGCACTTTAAATTTTCTGCATTGAATACACAATGTAGTAGCCCTCGGGACACTGGTCAGGTGGCAACACCAGATCAGGGGATCGATGTACCCCTTTCATATTTGAAAATGATAAGCCTGAAGCCCAGTAGCCCCCAAGCCTTAATGTGGGCACGGGTGGCCGAATTGAGGATCGTATCAGGAGTAAAATCACAAATTACGTGTAATGATTCTATGTATCCAAGTACTCTACATCATTAATGCTCGGATCTGCATTGTACAAAACTTTGTTGACCGACCATCGACTTCAACCTCCTCGGCCAGTAGCCGGGGAGTGTTTGTCCTACTTTATAAAGCCTTTACAAGGGCAAAGATTTACGACAAACAAGGCAGTCCGGCCATATGGTTTTATAAACAAAGGTACATGGAGAGATATGTTACATTACGTTTTAACATAAGAAACATCTTCCAAAGAAAATAGTCCCGCTATCGGTTCCTTTCTTTGGGTTGTCATGCCAACCATGATAATGAAACCTCACCTCGAATCAATGCGGGAGAAAAATATCGAGGATTTAGTGTGGGGAAAGTTCCCGAACTATGTGGTCATTAGCAAACCTAAATTTTCACTTCCGTCGTTGCCGACCAATTATATTCTTTAAGATAGCTAGCTCCACCCAGTCTAAGGTACTAACCCGGATGACCCGGAAGTAACAATCACAGAGGTGCTACCTTTACCCCCTAGCCGAACAATCGGGAATGTAGCGTGTAAACACAAGAGCCAGGCAACCCATCTTGGCCAAAATCTTAAGTCAAATTGATGCATATTTATGTCTTTATAATGATAATTACGGAAGGCAGCACTTTTATATTGAATACAAACGCTGATGATATGTTTATTTTGACTCCATTGCGACTGTTTTTCAGTTGAAAGTGGCCCATCATCGGCTTCCACCCCCTTGTAGATGCTACACAGGGTGTTTCCGCAATAATAAAACAACCCTTAGTCGACGTCTCAGTGCCCGAAGGCGGTTGTGTTAGCAGAAACGAGGCAATCAGATATGTGGGCTTTATGACTTTCACTTAGTCATAGGAGCTTAAAGTTGGGAGGCCAGTTACTAGCCCCCGGTTAGTGTTCGGTGATAGCCGAGGTCAAGCTATAAACACTTCGGCCAATGGTATGAACAGCCCATCATTTAACTCGGGTGACCTCTATCGATCTTATAGTTTAACACAGTCATCGGATCACTGACCAGTTTGCGCTTATTGTGACACTTAGTTTTCGAATTTCTCCACTGAGGCGCTTAACCATGTGAGCTGGAAGCACAATCACAGTGGTTCTCCCTTCACCCTTAGCCGAGTAATCGGGAACATAAGGGTAAGCACGGGAGCCGGGCAACCCAACTATTGACCGAAGACACAATTCGAAGCCGATGCATATAAAGCAATATCCGAGAATGTTTTGGTGAGGAGTCCATGAATTACCTTGGCTTTTGATGGGTTTGGCTCTAGTTGCAGCCCCCTATTGATATTGGTGAATCTCTAAAGGTGTCCGGCATTGCACTGCAAGACTTATGCTGGAAACACACAAATAGGTTAAAAGTGCCATAGACTTGGAAAACCAAAAAAACTTCAGTAAAAACTTTTACACCCGAACTAAATCAAGTTTTTGGTGCCAATCCGAAAATTGGTCTTGAAGTTTTTTGTGCTTCTGTCGTGCTTTAACATGACACATCCGATCTCTAAACTGCAAGTAGGTCAGCATCGGCTTCAACCTCCCTATCCCGAAGGTGAAGTGCTTCTCCGAGGCCAGCATAGCAAACTAAACTCGAGCCGTGATACGTCTCCAACGTATCTATAATTTTTTATTGTTTCATGCTATTATATTATCTGTTTTGGATGTTTAATTGGCTTTACTATGCACTTCTATATTATTTTTGGGACTAACCTATTAACTGTAGGCCCAGTGCAAATCGCTGTTTTTTTGCCTATTTCAGTGTTCACAGAAAAGGAATATCAAACGGAGTCCAAACGAAATGAAACCTTCGAGAGGATCATTTTTGGAACAAACACAATCCAGGAGACTTGGAGTGGACGTCAAGGAAGCAACAAGGCGGCCACGAGGCAGGAGGGCACGCCCAGGGGGTAGGCGCGCCCACACCCTCGTGGGCCCCTCGTGGCTCCACCGACCTACTTCTTTCGACTATATATACTCATATACCCCAAAAACATCCGAGAGCACCACAAAACCCTATTTCCATCGCCGCAACCTTCTGTACCCGTGAGATCCCATCTTGGGGCCTTTTCCGGTGCTCTGCTAGAGGGGGATCGATCATGGAGGGCTTCTACATCAACACCATAGCCTCTCCGATGAAGTGTGAGTAGTTTACCTCAGACCTTCGGGTCCATAGTTATTAGCTAGATGGCTTCTTCTCTCTCTTTGGATCTCAATACAAAGTTCTCCTCAATCTTCTTGGAGATCTATTCGATGTAATACTTTTTGCGGTGTGTTTGTCGTGATCCGATGAATTGTGAGTTTATGATCAAGATTATCTATGAACAATATTTGAATCTCCTCTAAATTCTTTTATGTATGATTTGTTATCTTTGCAAGTCTCTTCGAATTATCAGTTTGGTTTGGCCTACTAGATTGATCTTTCTTGCAATGGGGAAGTTCTTAGCTTTGGGTTCAATCTTGCGGTGTCCCTTCCGAGTGATAGCAGGGGCAGCAAGGCATGTATTGTATTGTTGCCATTGAGGATAAAAAGATGGGGTTTATACCATATTGCTTGAGTTTATCCCTCTACATCATGTCCTCTTGCCTAATGCGTTACTCTGTTCTTATGAACTTAATACTCTAGATGCATGCTGGATAGCTGTCGATGAGTGGAGTAATAGTAGTCGATGCAGAATCATTTCGATCCACTTGTCGCGGACGTGATGCCTATATACATGATCATGCCTAGATATTCTCATAACTATGCACTTTTCTATCAATTGCTCGACAGTAATTTGTTCACCCACCGTAATATTTATGCTATCTTGAGAGAAGCCACTAGTGAAACCTATGGCCCACGGGTCTATTTTCCATCATATAAGTTTCTGATCTAATTTATTTTGCAATCTTTACTTTTCAATCTATATCATAAAAATACCAAAAATATTTATCTTATTATCTCTATCAGATCTCACTTTTGCAAGTGGCCATGAAGGGATTGACAACCCCTTTATCGCGTTGGTTGCAAGGTTCTTATTTGTTTGTGCAGGTATGAGGGATTTTAGTGTAGCCTCCTACTGGATTGATACCTTGGTTCTCAAAAACCGAGGGAAATACTTACGCTACTTTGCTGCATCACCCTTTCCTCTTCAAGGGAAAACCAATGCATGCTCAAGAGGTAGCAAGAAGGATTTCTGGCGCCGTTGCCAGGGAGTCTACGCACTAGTCAAGACATACCAAGTACCCGTCACAAACTCTTATCCCTCGCATTACATTATTCGCCATTTGCCTCTCGTTTTCCTCTCCCCCACTTCACCCTTGCCGTTCTATTCGCCCTCTTTTTCCCATTCGCCTCTTTTTCGCTTGCTTCTTGTGTCATCGTTCGTCATCATGGCTAGTCCTTCTATCATTATTAGTACTCCTGATCATGAAATTCTTAATTTTAAACAAAGGGAGGGAGAAAATCTAAAAGATGCTTGGCATAGAATTTGCAATGCTCAGAATAGATCTACTAGGAAGCAATCTACTTTTGTTCTTCTTCGCAATTTTTATGTAGGTATTACTCCTTGGAAGAGATATATTCTTGATACCATTACCGGAGGGAATTTCTTGGGTAGCCATACTTTTGATTCTTATAATGCTATGATAGATTTGTTTGGTCCACCACCTCTTTTGGTTAATGGAACTGTTTTAACTTTGGAACATGTGATGCAAAGGCTTGAAATTATTGAAAATAAAGTTGCCATTGTGGAGTTAATTGAAATTTTGGATGAAAAGATCCACAACCAAATTACCCAATATGGATCTAAGGTTGGAATTACTCTGAATGTTTTTAAAGAAAAGGAACCTATAATTAAAGAAAGAATAGATCAAGATTCCACAAGAATCGGTAAACTTGAGGATATTATTACCAACTTAGGGTGTGCCTTTTCATCCGTGAAAAATACTCCAAATCCTCCTACTACCAAAATTGCTAAATTAATGTATGTTCCTAAAAAGGGTGAATCTTCTAGTAAGGAGAATGCGTTTCTCAAATCAATAAGTGTTCACCCCAGCTTTTTCGCTATCATTAAGGAACCTTTTGCTACAAATGAATTTCTTGATTTCTTGCCTATAAGTTTAATCATTGATAAAAAGAAGGAAACTCCTAAGGGTTATAAGTGTTCTATTGAAGAATTGAATACCAAAGATGGCAATACTTAGATCTATTCTCGCTTTTATGCCTAGCTAGGGGCGTTAAACGATAGCGCTTGTTGGGAGGCAACCCAATTTTATTTTTGTTCTTTGATTTTTACTCCTGTTTAGTAATAAATAATTCATCTAGCCACTGCTTAGATGTGGTTTTGTGTTTTAATTAGTGTTTGTGCCAAGTAAAACCTTTAGGATAACCTAGGGTGATAGTTAATTTGATCTTGCTGAAAAACAGAAACTTTTGCGCGCACAAGAATAATTTTAATAAGTCACAAAAACGTGATTTTCAGTTGATTATTTTTGAAGAAGATTAATAGACTAATTATCTAGGACTTCCTAATTTGGTAGAATTTTTGGGGTTCCATAAGTATTCTAGAGTTACAGATTGCTACAGGCTGTTCTGTTTTTGACAGATTCTGTTTTTCATGTGTTGTTTGCTTATTTTGATGAATCTATGGCTAGTATCGGGGGGTATGAACCATAGAGAAGTTGGAATACAGTAGGTTTAACACCAATATAAATAAATAATGAGTTCATTACAGTACCTTAAAGTGGTGGTTTGTTTTATTTCTCTAACGAAGCTCCTGAGATTTTCTGTTGAGTTTTGTGTTGTGAAGTTTTCAAGTTTTTGGGTAAAGATTTGATGGATTATGGAATAAGGAGTGGCAAGAGCCTATGCTTGGGGATGCCCAAGGCATACCAAGGTAAAATTCAAGGACAACCAAAAGCCTAAGCTTGGGGATGCCCCGGAAGGCATCCCCTCTTTCGTCTTCATCCATCGGTAACTTTACTTGATGCTATATTTTTATTCACCACATGATATGTGTTTTGGTTGGAGCGTCTTGTATGATTTGAGTCTTTGCGTTTTAGTTTACCACAATCATCCTTGCTGTACACACCTTTTGGGAGAGACACACATGAATCGGAATTTATTAGAATACTCTATGTGCTTCACTTATATCTTTTGAGCTAGACAATTTTGCTCTAGTGCTTCACTTATACCTTTTTAGAGAATGGTGGTGGTTTTATTTTGTAGAAATTATTGATCTCTGATGCTTCACTTATATTATTTTGAGAGTCTTTTAGAACAGCATGGTATTTGCTATGGTTATAAAATTGGTCCTAGAATGACGGGCATCCAAGTTGGGTATAATAAAAACTATCATAGAGAGTGCATTAAACACTATGATCAATTTGATACTTGATAATTGTTTTGAGATATAAAGGTGGTAATGTTAGAGTCATGCTTGTTGGGTTATTATGAAATTGATAAATACTTGTGTTAAAGTTGGCAAGTCCCATAGTATGCACGTATGGTGAATGTTGTGTGACAAATTTGAAGCATGGGGTGTTCTTTGATTGCCTTCCTTATGAGTGGAGGTCGGGATCACATGATGGTTAACTCCTACCAACCCTTCCCCTAGGAGCATGTGTAGTAGTACTTTTCTTCGAGGGCTAATAAAATTTTGCAATAAGTATATAAGTTCTTTATGACTAATGTGAGTCCATGGATTATACCCACTCTTACCCTTCCACAATTTGCTAGCCTCTACGGTACCATGCATTGCCCTTTCTCACCTTGAGAGTTGGTGCAAACATCGCTGGTGCATCCAAACCCCGTGATACGATACACTCTGTCACACATAAACCTCTTTATATCTTCCTCAAAACAGCCACCATACCTACCTATTATGGCATTTCCATAGCCATTCCGAGATATATTGCCATGCAACTTTCCACCGTTCCGTTTATTATGACACGCTCCATCATTGTCATATTGCTTTGCATGATCATGTAGTCGACATCATATTTGTGGCAAAGCCACCATTCACAATTCTTTCATACATGTCGCTCTTGATTCATTGCATATCCTGGTACACCACCGGAGGCATTCACATAGAGTCATATTTTATCCTAAGTTTTGAGTTGTAATTCTTGAGTTGTAAATAAATAGAAGTGTGATGATTTCCATTATTAGAGCATTGTCCCATGTGAGGAAAGGATGATGGAGACTATGATTCCCCCACAAGTCGGGATGAGACTCCGGACTTTAGGAAAGATAAGAGAGGCCAAAGAAGCCCAAATAAAAAAAGAGGCCAAAGAAGCCCCCCAAAAAAAGAAAAAAAGAGGCCAAAGAAGCCCAAATAAAAAAATGAGAGAAAAAGAGAGAAGGGACAATGTTACTATCCTTTTTCCACACTTGTGCTTCAAAATAGCACCATGATCTTCATGATAGATAGTTTCTTATTTTGTCACTTTCATATACTAGTGGGAATTTTTCATTATAGAACTTGGCTTGTATATTCCAATGATGGGCTTCCTCAAAATGCCCTAGGTCTTCGTGAGCAGGCAAGTTGGATGCACACCCACTTAGTTTCTTTTTGATGAGCTTTCAGACATTTATAGCTCTAGTGCATACCGTTGCATGGCAATCCCTACTCCTCGCATTGACATCAATTGATGGGCATCTCCATAGCCCGTTGATTAGCCGTGTCAATGTGAGACTTTCTCCTTTTTGGTTTTCTCACATAATCCCTATCATCATACTCTACTCCACCCATAGTGCTATGTCCATGGCTTACGCTCATGTATTGCGTGAGGGTTGAAAAGGCTGAAGCACGTTAAAAAGTATGAGTCAATTGCTTGGCTGAAACCGGGGTTGTGCATGATGGGAGCATTTTGTGTGACGAAAATGAAGCATGGCCAAACTATATGATTTTGTAGGGATAAGCTTTCTTTGGCTATGCTATTTTGATAAGACATAAACTGCTTGATTAGCATGCTTGAAGTATTACTATTTTTATGTTAATATTAAACTTTTATCTTGAATCTTTTGTATCTGAACATTCATGCCACAATAAAGAGAATTACATTGAAAATTATGTTAGGTAGCATTCCACATCAAAAATTCTGTTTTTATCATTTACCTACTCGAGGATGATCAGGAATTAAGCTTGGGGATGCTTGATACGTCTCCAGCGTATCTATAATTTTTGATTGTTCCATGCTATTATATTACCTGTTTTGGATGTTTAATGGGCTTTACTATGCACTTTTATATTATTTTTGGGACTAACCTATTAACGGAAGGCCCAGTGCAAATTGCTGTTTTTTTTGCCTATTTCAGTGTTTTGCAAATAAGGAATATCAAACGGAGTCCAAACGGAATGAAACCTTGAGGAGAATCATTTTTGGAACAAACGCAATCCAGGAGACTTGGAGTGGACGTCAAGCGAGCAACGAGGCGGCCACGAGGCAGGAAGGCTCACCCAGGGGGTAGCGCGCCCCCACCCTTGTGGGCCCCTTGTGGCTCCATCGACCTACTTCTTTCGCCTATATATACTCATAAACCCCAAAAACATCCGAGAGCACCACAAAACCCTATTTCCATCGCCGCAACCTTCTGTACCTGTGAGATCCCATCTTGGGGCCTTTTCCGTCGCTCCGCCGGAGGGGGAATCGATCACAAGGGGCTTCTGAATCAACACCATAGCCTGTCCGATGAAGTGTGAGTAGTTTACCTCAGACCTTCGGGTCAGATGGCTTGTTCTCTCTCTTTGGATCTCAATACAAAGTTCTCCTCGGTCTTCTTGGAGATCTATTCGATGTAATACTTTTTGCGGTGTGTTTGTCGAGATTCGATGAATTGTGGGTTTATGATCAAGATTATCTATGAACAATATTTGAATCTCCTCTTAATTCTTTTATGTATGATTTGTTATCTTTGCAACTCTCTTCGAATTATCAGTTTGGTTTGGCCTACTAGATTGATCTTTCTTGCAATGGGAGAAGTGCTTAGCTTTGGGTTCAATCTTGCGGTGTCCTTTCCCAGTGACAACAGGGGCAGCAAGGCACATATTGTATTATTGCCATCGAGGATAAAAAGATGGGGTTTATATCATATTGCTTGAGTTTATCCTCTACATCATGTCATCTTGCCCAATGTGTTACTCTGTTCTTATGAACTTAATACTCTAGATGCATGCTAGATAGCGGTCGATGTGTGGAGTAATAGTAGTAGATGCAGAATCATTTTGATCTACTTGTCACAGACGTGATGCCTATATACATGATCATGCCTAGATATTCTCATAACTATCACTTTTCTATCAATTGCTCAACAGTAATTTGTTCACCCACCGTAAAACTTATGCTATCTTGAGAGAAGCCACTAGTGAAACCTATGGCCCCTGGGTCTATTTTTCATCATATAAGTTCCTGATCTATTTTATTTTGCAATCTTTACTTTTCAATCTATATCATAAAAATACCAAAAATATTTATCTTATTATCTCTATCAGATCTCACTTTTTCAAGTGGCCGTGAAGAGATTGACAACCCCTTTATTGCGTTGGTTGCAAGGTTCTTATGTGTTTGTGCAGGTATGAGGGATTTGAGTGTAGCCTCCTACTGTATTGATACATTGGTTCTCAAAAACAGTGGGAAATACTTACGCTACTTTGCTGCATCACCCTTTCCTCTTCAAGGGAAAACCAACACATGCTCAAGAGGTGGCAAGCAACTTTAGAGAGAAGCTAGGCTATCCTTCTATTGACCATACACTCGAGTCCCAAAAGACGTGAAAGAAAAAGACTTTGCAACAATCAAGAAGAAAACACATTTACTACAAAACGGCTCATATAAATTTAAAGAGCCCCAATTAACATGGGCAAAGGGAGTTTCTTTTAACAAACAACGCATGTGAACATGGTTGAACCGAACACAAATTAAAAATTTAAGACTTTGAGCATGAAAGTGACTTATGTGGTTAATGTGTTCGGCATTGATGACGCGGTCCGAGCTTGGTGCGGGACAAGGTCCCAGCCCCAAGCTGGTCCCGAGGTGGCTGAGCGGGAAGCTCGGCACTCCGAAGTAGCAACACAGCATGGACGTTGTGGCGACGTGAAGCCTGCAGTAATTTGCTCATCGGAAGCGGGACGATGACATCGGCACATTGAAGTGACCACATGACGCAGTCGAAATTCATTACCTACACACATAAAATAGTGCGAGCAAGAAACAATAATAATTGAGAAAGAAATTCTTTGCATAATTAATCAGGTAAGTTTGGCCTGGGCGCCAAGATCAGTTCGACGAAGTGGCAACCCGGAGATGTCGATGCAGGTCGCCATGTGCGGGACGACAACATCAGCCTGGTATGATCCAAACTCATTGTGCGGAGGTGTCGGTTAGCGCGGTGTCTGTCAGCCTGATCTGCATGTTACAATTGTTGTGAAAGAGCTGTCCCGAAGTGCTCATACAACTTCATATGGAAGGTACCACGTAAGTTGCTTGTTGCATCAATCCAATTGTGAGTTGGTAGTGCTAATTGCATCAGGGAAGCACATGAAAGTGAGACCATTAGTAAAAGTGTAGACGGCCTCCAAACTTAATTAAATAATAGAGAAAAGAAAAATCAAATCTCCCTGTGACTGCGCTGAGATTGGTCTGGCATGATCAGCGCAGGCTGGACGACAACATCAGATTGCCGAGGTGGCGACGTGACATAGTCAAGGTTGATTATCTGGCGTGAGGTCAATATCGACATTGGTGGAGATGCCGAGGTGACAATGAGAGACTGGCCAGACCGTCGCCACCTACGAGGGTCGGAAAAATTTCTCTGCAAAAATAATGCAGCACAAAAGAACAGAAAATATTCTCTGTATAACAATTTATGTGCTAAACAAATAGCTAGGAAAAATAAAACCTGGACGGCGATGATCGTGGAGGATCAAAGCAAATAAAAAACATCGGTCGAACTTTGATCGTTGCCCGAAGTAGTGCTAGCTGGACTGCTAGCATTCGTCAATACGTGAAGTAGTGTTTGTAGATTAGATCAGAAAGACTGTGCTTGCAAAACAAGTATTTAATTAGGTTAGAAATACTTTAGGTCTATGCACTTTTCGAAAAGGATCACTAGGAACAGTCAGCGGCCGACGAAGAGCTGAATTAAAAAGGGGAAATAATTAAATCTCCCTGTTTGTGTGCTGCCATGGAGCCAAGTCCCTATTAGGGTACTGCTTCCACACTATCTCTTCGGCTGGATCGCCTGTTGGTCAGATTGAGTCCGGATCTGATCTATCCGGATCCGATGTACCACCAAGCAGCAAACGCGAACTAGTCGTACTGTAATCTATATACACATAGTAGTACAAACCTAACAGAAAACATAATGGCACAAATAATTTGTACTGCATGTAATTATGCATTAAAACTAATATGGAGAGATAACACCTGGCAGTGGCTGGCTAAAACCAACGCACACAACGCCGGTCGAATTTGATGAAAAGCTGAAGTGATGATGTACTATTGGGAGGCGTGCTCCAATTACTACAAAAGTAGTACTCCATGTTGATTTTGACAACCATCAAAAAGGGTTGTGTTCGGTTCGTACTAGTAGTACTTGGAGGCGGGATAATTCGATCAAATGAGGCGGCGCGGCGACGTCGGCGTGCTAAGGCGGCCACGTGACACAGTCGAAGTCGATTACCTGCACACGTAAAATAGTGCAGTCCCAAAATAAGAACAAATAATATATATATTAGAATTTTTTTCGGCATAATTAATTTATGCAAATCAACTTATTAAAGGCCTGAACGGAGGTCGATTCGATGGCGCAACAGAGCGGTGGCATGCAGACGATGATGCAGGTTGGGACTCCGTCCGAGTTATCAATGAAGCGGATGAGAGAGGTGAGAGCTTCACGTAGCACTTGAGCAGACCAATTAATAAATATAGTGCTACAACTAGTACCAAAGTTTTACGTAGGAAGGAAAATTGCACTAGCATAGAAGACAAAAACCAATTTAATACTTAGCTTTGGCGGTTTTTGCTAGTCAATATCAGTTTCGACAACCATGCATCTGTTTGCCCGTGGACATCTGCTTCGAGTTATCAGAGGAGCTAGTCCTGCGGTGTTAAATCAAATCCGGCAAACCGCACCATATTGATTCCATCGCTGCCGTACTTTTCCCTGGATAAAAATTAATTCGCGTGCAAGACAAGGGAGACGACAGCGGAAATTCTTCACAAATAAACAACTTTATATACAGAACCGACCTAGTTGGAAAAATAGCACCTGATCGTTGATTTCGATCCCCTCGATCCGCAACGAACACCCATCAGGCTCTCAATGAAAGCCAATGTCGGTTCTATATCTGGCATATCTCGTAGTAGGGGTACTAAGCTAGGCATCTTGGAGCGACGGTAACATGGACACATGGTTTTACCCAGGTTCGGGCTCTCTCGAAGAGATAATACCCTACATCCTGCTTTTGATTATATTGATATGGGTGTAGTACAGAGTACATGTATCTACCGCGAGATTGTTCTAGTGACTATTTGATTGTCTATTGACTAGCCTGGCCTCGGTTTATATAACACACCAGAGGCATAGGGTTTAGGAGAGTCCTTGTCTTGGGCGCCATGTCTTGTGGAATCCTCCTTGTATGCGGCATGGGCTTCCCGAAGTGGCCCATGAGTGAACCGCCATGGGGGTCTTCGGCCCGATACACCAGTAAGGGAGACGATGTGTTGAGTACCCGCTAGTCACACGACAACTGAATTTTGTCTCATGAATGCTTTACATATCATTTTACATCTTTTGGATAAGCATCATGTGTCTTGCCACGCACAATCTTGCCGCACGGACTCATACTTACTCGATGGACACTTTTGTGTGTGTTAACCATGTATTTCCGAGTGTCATTTATGTTTGCTCTTTTTGCATGTATACTACTCCGGCGACACCTTGGAGTACTTGGATTGCACAATGTCTTCAACTCCGTCCAACTACAAGTCCGTCCACGACAACCATTTCCATGATGATGAGGATCACGATCTGAGGTCGGATCTTTCCCAAGGGGGGGGGAGATGATGCGGAGCATCCCATGTTCATCCCCATGTACACTCCGACTACTCTCCAAGCCCCAAGAGTACATATGATGAGACCTCGAACATACTCCATTGGACACAAGGTGAACTCACTCCTCTCCGAATCGTCACTTTCCACATGTGAGACATGGCTACTACCTCAAATGTGTGTGCTATGAATGTCCAAGAACCAAGAGGAAGGCCATGGAACACCTAGGAGCATTGGACAAGACGGCGAGGACGCTAAGCGCGAGGAACAAGAGGAAAAGCTGCATGGAATCTACAGTCACCGAACGACCAGTCTGGACCGGACGTCCAACGCCTGGAAGCCACCGGACGACCGGCCTAGACCGGACGTTCGACGTCTAGAAGCCGCACCGGACAGAAGGCCCAACCCCCAACTCTACAGCGAGCGGACGTCCGGCCTCCACCGTACGACCGACCACACCTCCCAGTAAGTGGATGTCCGGCTCCACTGGACGACCGACACCATCACACCCGAGCCAAATTAGTGGAAGTCTGGCGACTACCGGACGTCCGGACGCCCGTGAGCCACCGACGTCCGGTACCTGTCTGTGCACAGTTTCGGGCCCGAAGCCCATGTACCCTTTCATTTTGCCCCCATTTGCACTATGACTATAAATAGGACACCCCCTCCTCCTAGCTAGGGTTAGCAATGTGATAGCTCATATTAGAGATAGAGCTTTGCTCATCCACTTGGTTACTTCTCCATCGGAGTTCAGGACCCCTTCGGAGAAGATCCCCCAAGCGGATTCAAGACCCCTTCATGGGAAGACCCCCTCAAGACCTCCTCACGGAGATGAACTAGTTGCCACTTGTATCATCCCTTGTTGATTGTGGATCATGTATCTCTTGTGTTTCGAGGATCTAGCATATGTGTGACCGAATCTTATTAGTTGAGTGATTTCTCTCATGCTTTTCTCCTCGTGTTCTTCGTAGGATCCCCTCCATTTCGTGAAAGATCAGGCATCTAGGGTTCTACCCTACATCACTTGTCCTTTGCTACAAAAAGGATTGGGCAACCTTGCTGCACCTTAGTTACTTTTGTTACTTGTTACCCATTATGAATTATCTTATCACACAACTATCTGTTACCGATAATTTCAGTGCTTGCAGAGAAAATCTTGCTGAAAACCGCTTGTCATTTCCTTCTATCCTCATTGGGTTCGACACTCTTACTTATCAAAAGGACTATGATAGACCCCTATAGTTGTGGGTCATCAAAACTCTTTTTTGGCGCCGTTCCGGGGAGTGAAGCACCTTTGGTAAGGAAACATTTATATAGTGTGCTGAAAATTACAGTCACTTGTTAATATGGAAAATAATCCTTTGAGTGGTTCGTTAGGGGTATCTTCACCCTGACCAGAAGAGCAAAGAGTTGCCCCTCAACCTACTGAACCTACTGAAAATATTTGTTATGAAATTCCTTCGGGTATGATAGAGAAACTGCTTGTATTAGTTCAAGCTTGGGGGAGGCTTAAGTCAATGTTATATTCATGCCCCAATCATGAGCTCTCAAGAGAAATTATTGTTCAGAACTTTTATGCCCGGCTTTCTTGTAATGATCTCCATGCTCGATACTTCTTGTATTAGTTCTTTTATGAAGAAGATTATTGAATTCAAATGGGATTTATTGGAAAGAATTAAACGCAACTCTGAAGATTGAGAACTCGACGAAGGTAAGGAGTTAGGTATAAACCTTAAGTTTGATTGTGTTAAATCTTTTATGGATACCGACACCTTCCGTGATTTTAGCACTAAATATGGACTTGACTCTGAGATAGTAGATTCCTTTTGTGAATCATTTGCTAGTCATGTTGATCTTCCTAAGGAGAAGTGGTTTAAATATCATCTTCCCATCAAAGTGAAAGTAGTAGAACCTATCAAAGTTGAAGAAGAAACTATTACTTATAATGTTGATCTTGTTGTTCATACTGCTTATATTGAGAAACCACCTTTCCCTGTTAGAATAAAGGAACATGCTAAAGCTTCAACTGTGGTTCGTAAGAGTTATACTAGAACACCTACACCCCTTGAACAAATTAAAGTTGAACCTAGTATTGCTATGGTTAAAGATCTCTTGGTCGATTATATTGATGGGCATGTTATTTATTTCTGTGATGAAGTTGCTAGAATTGCTAAACCCGATACTAAATATAAACATAGACCTGTTGTTGGCATGCGTGTTGTTTCTGTTAAAATAGGAGATCATTGTTATCATGGCTTATGTGATGTGAGTGCTAGTGTGAGTGCAATTCCTTTGACCTTATATCAGGAAATTATGAATGATATTGCACCTGCTGAGATAGAAGATATTGATGTTACTATTAAGCTTGCCAATAGAGATACTATATCACCAATTGGGAGTTAGAGATGTTGAAGTCTTGTGTGGGAAAATAAAATACCATACTGATTTTCTTGTTCTTGGATCCCCACAAGATGATTTTTGTCCCATTATATTTGATAGACCTTTCTTGAACACGGTTAATGCTAAGATAGACTGTGAGAAAGATATTGTTACTGTCGGTTTAGGGGATATGTCTCATGATTTTAATTTTTCTAAATTTTGTAGACAACCCCTTGATAAAGAGTTGCCTAGTAAGGATGAAATTATTGGTCTTGTCTCTATTGTCGTGCCTCCTACTGATCCTTTAGAACAATATTTGCTAGACCATGTAAATGATATGTTTATGAATGAAAGAAAGGAATTAAATGAAATACTCTTTAATCAAGGGCCTATTTTAAAAAACAATTTGCCTGTTGAAATCCTTGGGGATCCTCCTCCACCAAAGGGTGATCCCGTCTTTGAGCTTAAACAATCACCTGATACTTTGAAATATGCTTATCTTGATGAAAAGAAGATATATCCTGTTATTATTAGTGATAAACTTTCAGAGCATGAAGAAAAGAAATTATTGAAAACTTTGAAAAAGCACCATGCCGCTATTGGATATACTCTTGATGATCTTAAGGGCATTAGTCCCACTCTATGTCAGCACAAAATTAATTTGGAGCCTGATGCTAAACCAGTTGTTGATCATCAACGACGGTTAAATCCTAAGATGAAAGAAGTGGTAAGAAATGAAATACTAAAGCTTCTGGAGGCAGGTATAATTTATCCTATTGCTGATAGTAGATGGGTAAGTCATGTTCATTGTGTCCCTAAGAAGGGAGGTATTACTGTTGTCCCTAATGGTAAGAATGAATTGATCCCTCAAAGAATTGTTACAGGTTACAAAATGGTAATTGATTTTTGCAAATTAAACAAAGCCACTAGAAAAGATCATTACCCTCTACCTTTTATTGATAAAATGCTAGAAAGATTGTCCAAACATACATATTTTTGCTTTCCAGATGGTTATTCTGGTTTCTCTCAAATACCTGTGTTAAAAGAGGACCAAGAAAAGACCACTTTTACTTGCCCTTTCGGTACCTTTGCTTATATACGTATGCCTTTTGGTTTATGCAATGCACCTGCTACCTTTCAAAGATGTATGACTGTTGTATTCTCCGACTTATGTGAAAAGATTGTTGAGGTTTTCATGGATGATTTCTCCGTTTATGGAACTTATTTTGATGATTGATTGAGCAACCTTGATCGAGTTTTGCAGAGATGTAAAGAAACTAATCCTATCTTGAATTGGGAGAAGTGCCACTTTATGGTTAATGAAGGTATTGTCTTGGGGCATAAAATTTCTGAAAGAGGTATTGAAGTTGATAAAGCTAAAGTAGATGTTATTGAAAAGGTGTCATGTCCTAAAGATATCAAAGGTATAAGAAGTTTCCTTGGTCATGCTAGTTTCTATATGAGGTTTATTAAAGACTTCTTTAAAATTTCTAGGCCTCTCACTAATCTCTTGCAAAAAGATGTTCCTTTTGTTTTTGATGATGATTGTGTAGAAGCATTTGAAATACTTAATAAAGCCTTGATTTCTGCACCTATTGTTCAGCCACCTGATTGGAATTTACCCTTTGAAATTATGTGTGATGCTAGTGATTATGCTGTTGGTGCTATTCTAGGGCAAAGAGTTGATAAGAAATTGAATGTTATTCATTATGCTAGTAGAACTCTAGACAGTGCCCAAAGAAATTATGCTACTACTGAAAATAGCAGTTGTTTTTGCTTGTGATAAGTTAAGATTTTATATTGTTGATTCCAAAGTAACTGTTCACACTGATCATGCTGCTATTAAATGCTTATGGAAAAGAAAGATGCTAAACCTAGACTCATTAGATGGGTTCTCTTGCTGCAAGAATTTGATTTGCATATTACTGATAGAAAGGGAGATGAGAACCCCATTGCAGACAACTTGTCTAGGTTAGAAAATGTTCTTGATGACCCACTGCCTATTGATGATAGTTTTCCTGATGAGAAATTAGCTGTCATAAATGCTTCTCGTAATACTCCATGGTATGATGATTATGCTAATTACATTGTTGCTAAATTTATACCACCTAGTTTCACATACCAGCAAAAGAATATGTTTTCTATGATTTAAGACATTACTTTTGGGATGACCCGCACCTTTATAAAGGAGTAGATGGTGTTATTAGATGTTGTGTACCTGAGCATGAACAAGAACAGATCCTACGCAAGTGCCACTCCGAGGCTTACTGAGGACACCATGCTGAAGATAGAACTGCACACAAGGTTTTGCAATCTAGTATTTATTGGCCTACTCCTTCAAGGATGCTCGTAAGTTTGTCTTGTCTTGTGATGAATGCCAAAGAATTGGTAATATTAGTAAACATCAGGAAATGCCTATGAACTATTCACGTGTTATTGAACCATTTGATATTTGGGGCTTTGATTACATGGGACCTTTTCCTTCCTCTAATGGGCATACTCATATTTTAGTTGTTGTTGATTACGTTACTAAGTGGGTAGAAGCTATTCCAACTAGTAGTGTTGATCATAACACCTCTATTAAAATGCTTAAAAAAGTTAATTTTTTCGAGGTTTGGAGTCCCTAGATATTTAATGACTTATGGTGCTTCACATTTTATTCATGGTGCTTTCTGTAAAATGCTTGCTAAATATGATGCCAACCATAGAATTGCATCTCCATATCATCCTCAGTCTAGTGGTCAAGTAGAATTGAACAATAGAGAGATCAAATTGATTTTGCAAAAGGTTGTAAATAGATCTAGAAAGAATTGGTCTAAGAAACTTGATGGTGCATTATAGGTTCATAGAACTGCTTATAAAAACCCTATGGGTATGTCTCCATATAAAATGGTTTATGGAAAGGCTTGTCACTTACCTCTTGAACTAGAACATAGAGCTTATTGGGCCATCAAAGAGCTCAACTATGATTTCAAACTTGCCAGTGAGAAGAGGTTATTTGACATTAGCTCACTTGATGAATGGAGAACCCAAGCCTATGAGAATGCCAAGTTGTTTAAATAAAAAGTTAAAATATGGCATGACAAAAGGATAGAAAAGCGTGAGTTTAATGTAGGTGATCATGTTCTGCTATACAACTCTCGTTTAAGATTTTTTGCAGGAAAGCTTCTCTCTAAATGCGAAGGTCCTTACTTTATCGAGGAGGTCTATCGTTCCGGTGCCACCAAAATCAACAACACTGAAGGCACAAACCATAAGGTGGTAAACGATCAAAGAATCAAACATTATATCTCAGGTACTCCCATAAATCTTGAAACCAATATAATTAATACCATAACACCGGAGGAGTACATAAAGGATACTTTTCAAAACGTTTCAGACTCTGGAAAGGAATAGGTATGTGGTACGGTAAGTAAACCGACTCCAAAACTATTCTAACAAGAATTTTTCTCTGTTTTGGAATATTTGAAAAATTAGGAAAATTAAAAGTAGTCCGAAAGAGACACGAGGAGACCACAAGGGTGGAGGGCGCGCCCTACCCCCCCTGGGCGTGCCCCCTTCCTTGTTGCCACCTCGTGTGTCCTTCGGACTCCGTTTTCTTGCACAATACTTCTTTTGGTCGGTAAAAATTCATTATATAATCTCCCAAAGGTTTTGACCACCGTACCACGACAATATCTCATGTTTTCTTTTTGAGCTGTTTCTGCCAGTGTTTTCAAGGCCAGACATCATGTCTTCTCCCTCCTCCAACAATGGGGACGACGATGCTTCGCTAATGAAGATGGAGATGAAGAGAGAAGAGCTTGGGGGAACCAACGAGGGTGATAAGACCAAGAAGGTCGCGGGAGATCAAGTTCCAGCAGCAGAAGAAGAAGACATCCTTCAACCATATTACAATCATCTTACCCTTAATTAAATTGAAGCTTTTAAGATCATTGAAATAGTTCGTGTGCAAAATAAATATCTCACCCATGAAAATATTTCGTTGCAAGAGCATATCATCACCCTCCAGAGCATCATTCGTAGATTGGAGCTCCTTCGCTCGAAGTGTGACAAGCGGATGACCCACAAGTATATGGGGTCAATTGTAGCCTTTTCGATAAGTAAAAGTGTCGAACCCAATAAGGAGTAGAAGGAAATGACAAGTGATTTTCAGCAAGGTAATGTCTCCAAGTGCTAAAATTGTAAGTAGCAGAGTAGTTTGATAGCAAGATAATTTGTAACGAGCAAGTAACAATAGTAGTCACAAAAGTGCAGAAAGGTACACCAATCCTTTTGAGGCAAAGGACATGCCAAAACAGGTCTCTTATGATAAGCAAAGTGTTCTTGAGGATACACGAGAATTTCATCTAGTCACTTTCATCATGTTGGCTTAATTCGTGTTCGCTACTTTGATAATTTGATATGTGGGTGGACCGGTGCTTAGGTGTTGTTCTTACTTGAACAAACCTCCTACTTAGGATTAACCCTCTCTCAAGCATCCGCAACTACGAGAAAAGTATTAAGAATAAATTCTAACCATAGGATTAAACTTTTGGATCCAATCAGTCCCTTACAGAATAGTGCATAATCTGGGGTTTAAGCTTCTCTCACTCCCGCAACCCATCATCTAACTAGTCCACAATGCATTCCCTTAGGCCCAAATATGGTGAAGTGTCATGTAGTCGACGTTCACATGACACCACTAAGAGAATGACAACATACATATCATCAAAATATTGAACACATATCAAGTTCACATGATTACTTGCAACATGATTTCTCCTGTGACCTCAAGAACGAAAGTAACTACTCACAAATGATAATCATGCTCAAGATCAGAGGGGTATTAAATAGCATAATGGATCTGAACATATAATCTTCCACCAAATAAACCATATAGTAATCAACTACAAGATGCAATCAACACTACTAGTCACCCACAAGCACCAATCTGTAGTTCTGGTACAAAGATTGAACACAAGAGATGAAGTAGAGTTTGAGAGGAGTTGGTGTTGTTAAAGATGTTGATGAAGCTAGCCCTCCCCAAGATGGGAGAGTTGTTGGTGATGATGATGACAATGATTTCCCCCTCCAAGAGGGAAGTTCCCCCGGCGGAATCGCTCCAGCGGACGGCAAAAGTGCTCCTGCCCAAGTTCCGCCTCGAGACGGCGGTCCCGAAAGTCCTCCTCTCAATTATTTTAGGTCAAAATGACTTATATACCAGAAGATGGGAATCGGAGGTGGGCCGAGGAGGGCAGCACCCACCAGGGTGCGCCTGGGCCTCCTGGCGCGCCTAGGTGGGTTGTGCCCACCTGGTGAACCCCCTCTGGTACTTATTTGCTCCAATAATTCTTAAATATTCCATAAAAAATCCTTGTGGAGTTTTAGCTCATTTGGAGTTGTGCAGAATAGGTAGCTTGACGTAGCTTTTTCAGGTCTAGATTTCCAGCTGCCAGAATTCTCCCCCTTTGTGTATACCTTGCATATTATGAGAGAAAAGGCATTAGAATTACTCCAAAAAGCATTATTATACAATAAAAATCATAAATAACAGTAGGAAAACATGATACAAAATGGACGTATCAACTCCCCCAAGCTTAGACCTCGCTTGTACTCAAGCGAAAACCGAAATCGAAAACATATCCACATGCTTAGAGAGAGAGGCATCGATAAAAACAAAAATACGGACATAGCAGCATCATGTGACTTATTATAACAACAACAAACTTTAACATAAAACTTTTATCATAGACTTCTCATGAACAAGTGACAATTCATCACAACATCGAAGTGTAAAGCATAAACTCTATTGGAAACCAACAAACCATGTTCTCAGTCAATTTTGTAACTACAATTCATCATCTTTTCATGAAGGGTCACATATCGGAGCCTTTAGGCAAGTTCACATACTCAACCATCATTTAGTCTTCTATGATTGCTAACACTCACCACGTACACATGAGTAAAACATTTCAACCGGACACATAGAAAGATAGGGGCTTATAGTTTCGCCTCCCAACGTATTCACCTCAAGGGTGATGTCAACAATAATAACTCATGCTACCCATATTCAACTAGATATATGTGACTAGATCTTTCCTCACCACATGATGCTTGCCAACGGAGAAAAATAAAAGGAATAGAGAGAAAAACTTTGACTCTTACATGAAAGTAAATACATGAAAATAAAAGATAGGCCCTTCGCCGAGGGAAGCAGAGGTTGCCATGCGCTTTTTTGTTTGTATGCTCAACCCCTTAGTGCGAGAGAACGTCACGTTATATTGCCCCTTGTGATGACAACCTTTATTATGCAGTCCGTTGCTTTTATTCTTCACCATCACAAGTTCATACAACACTCAATTTTCCCTTACACTAAATGATCTCACACTTTTAGAAGCAATTTTATTGCCCTTTTTGCACTGATGACAACTTACTTGAAGGATCTTACTCAATCCATAGGTAGGTATGGTGGACTCTCAAACAAGAGTTGGGGTATAAGGGTTTTGGATGCACAACTAGTATCTCTACTTAGTGCGAAGTTTTTGGCTAGCAAAGATAGGGGCAAGCACCATGTCGGTGTCAAAACCGGCGGATCTTGGGTAGGGGGTCCAGAACTGTGCGTCTAGGTGGATGGTAACAGGAGACAAGGGACACGATGTTTTTACCCAGGTTCGGGCCCTCTCGATGGAGGTAAACCCTACTCCTGCTTGATTGATATTGATGATGTGGGTAGTACAAGAGTGGATCTACCACGAGATCAAGGAGGCTAAACCCTAGAATCTAGCCTATGGTATGATTGTTGTAATGGTTGTTGTGTCCTACGGACTAAAGCCTTCCGGTTTATATAGACACTGGAGAGGGCTAGGGTTACACAAAGTCGGTTACAATGGTAGGAGATCTACATATCCGTATCGCCAAGCTTGCCTTCCACGCCAAGGAAAGTCCCATCCGGACACGGGACGGAGTCTTCAATCTTGTATCTTCGTAGTCTTGGAGTCCGGCGGACGATGATAGTCCGGCTGTCCGGACACCCCCTAGTCCAAGACTCCCTTAGTAGCCCCCGAACCAGGCTTCAATGACGATAAGTCCAGCGCGTATATAGTCTTCGGCGTTGCAAGGCGGGTTCTCCTCCAAATTCCGTGTGTTTGCCGAATAGTGTCCGGCTTCCTTATCAGTGTTGCGCTTCTTGGCTTCCACGCCCAATAATGGCCATCTTCCACGCGTCGCACGAATGCGAAAAGCCAGGGTACCTTTTATGTTTTACCCCCTAGCTGTGCAAATAATCTGCCTATAAGAGAGGCAAGAATCCAGATCCAAATCACACCATCTTCCTTCCGCGAGTACTCGTCGGAGCGCTTCTGACCAAGAATCAATTCTATCATGGACCGTCGACGCGGCTCCTCTTCTCGCGCTCCCAGCCCTCCGCTAGGAGATTGGAGGAGATGTTCTATCCTGCACAACGAGCTGGTGACGCTCCAAGCCAAGGGATATCTCCCTCCGGCCTTCATGGTCCCGGTCCGAGCCGGGTTGGCCACCTACCAAGGTGGGAAGCAAGCGGAGGCTACCCTAAGTCCCAACAAAGGGGAGCGGGTATGCTTCGTCCCCTATCTGATAAGGGGGCTCGGGTTCCCTATACATCCATTCCTCCGCGGGCTCCTGGAGTTCTATGGACTCCAGCTCCATCACCTTACGCCCGCCTCTATCCTGCATATCGCGGGTTACGTAGCTCTTTGCGAGCTATTCCTGGGCGTTGAGCCCCATTTTGCACTGTGGAAGAGGTTGTTCTGCCTTGTACCCCGTTCTCACGAGGGGTCCATATATCAAGTGGGCGGCGCCGAAATATGGCGCATTACCGGGACCGGATATCTATCCGGAACCCCTAAGAAGGCGTCCGAAGACTGGCCTTCGAAATGGTTTTACATAGAAGACGCTCCCGCTGCCGGACCCTGTTCGGATCGGCCTCCCGGAGTTCAGTAATGCTCCTCTGAAGAAACGCCTTAGTTGGCGTCCGCGGAGCCCCCAACTGGAGGAAGACAAGAGCGTCCATTATTTGATGGGCCAGATAAGATTACTGGCCCATTCCGGGTTGACCATGATTGGAGTCATGGCAACATGCATTACGCGGGGGGTGCAGCCACTGCAATACAGGGGCCACCCCATGTGGGATTTCAACGGGGAGGACGATGCCACCCGTCATGGCTGCAAAGGACCGGATTCGGCCGAGGATCTGGCGAAGATCCTGTCCGGCCTGTACAAGGGGGAGAAGGAGGACTTTCTCCAGACGAACCCATTGAATGGGTTCTCCATGAATAACCCTCGGCGTTGGGTAAGCGAACACTTTACGGGCCCGACCCATGCTTTCAAAGTTTAAATTTCTTATATGATGTTTTCAACGCAAGAGCTGCGTCGGGTTGTGGAGGACATGCTAAGTCCAGCTCCGCAACCCGTGGATCCAGAGAGATCCCAGGATCCGGCCTCCGAAGAGGATCCGGACATAAAGGTGGAGCTAATCGACGGGGTGTTCCACCAGCTCAGCATGGATAATGCTTTAGTCGCCATTATGGCTGACTACCCCGGACTATATCCGGCTTCCCAGGTGATTGTGACCGAAGTCCCGACACCATTATCTCTTCCTTGCTCATTTCTGACCTTCGCATACGATGGTGTTTTGCAGGAAGTGTCCTCAAGGCGGGAAGCCGAGCCCGTGGCGGCTGACCAACAAAGGCCAGTCCGGACCAGTAGGCGGAAGAGGAGCGCGGCGCGGACTAAAACGTCGCTGCAAAGGTATAGCTCACAGTTAATTATTTGGAGCAACGTTCCTAGGAAGCGTTTGAGTGCTCATGACTTTTGTAAGAGAAAAAGCGCCCGCCGGACTGCGGGCGTAGAGGTTGCCAATCCAACCTCTACCAGCCAGGCTCCAGCACCTGGTCTGGAGGGGGAGGCAAGCGCAAGGCGCGAGCCAGACACTCCTCCAACGGAGGATGCCGACAGACTGTCCGCCACCAAGTCTGAGGTGGAGAGCGCCATGAACCACAGGCGCCGCCGGACAGTATTTCGTGACGCGTGCTTCTCCCCTGAGGCGTTGAATGCCTTTAACGCGGGGGACGCGCACCTCTGTGCGGCTCAAGATGGTTTTACCAGAGCCACGGAGCAGTATGTAAAAGACATACGGGTAAGAGAATTTAATAGTTGTATATGCCAGTAGCCCCCGAGACTTAAAGTAGTTATATTAACTGATTTAAGGATCATTTGAAACGCAGGATCTTACGGAGAAGAATACCCAACTGTCTCAGGAGCTGCAAGAGTGCAAGGCCCAACTCGAGGCCGCACTTGCTGCCGCAGGAGGAAACACAGAGACCCCTCCTGGTAACACATTATTTTAAAAAGATAAGTGGTGTGCGGCGTGCGTGCAAGTCTAATAATGACGTTGCAGGTGCTGCCGGACAAGATCCAGATAGGCAAGAACTACTGCGCCAGCTGAAGGCCGGCGAGAGGGTGCTGAATAGGGTGCAGCAGGAAAGGAACAAGCTCCAAGATGCCCACGCCCATCTCGGAGAAGAGCTGAAAGGTGTTCGGGCCGAGCTGTCCAGCTCCGTTAAGGAGACTGAGCGGCTTCGTCGCGGCATCTATAGTAAGTGCTTGAGCGGACTCCTTTGAAAGGAAGAGTTCGGCGAGGAAGTCAATTGACAAAATACGTCTTGTAGGTATACTCACAGGTCGCCCTGCAGAGGACATGCCCGTATCAACGGGTGATCAACTTCCCGAGCTGTTGCAGCTGCTCGAACGAGTTTGGCAGGCAATGAGCGGCGTCGTCCAGGATTTATGGCCAGCCCTCTCCCTACCCGAGGGCTTTGGGGAGCTTTCGGAGAAGCTCCAGGGAGTGCGGCAGCGCTTCCGTTTATGGAAGATTTCGGCCTGCCGCCAAGGTGCCAGGGAGGCTTGGGCCATGGTGAAGACGCGATACAAGAAGGCGGATCCCAACCACATGGCCGAGGTCGGACCTGTGGGGCCCGATGGGAAGGAGATCCCTGTGAGTTTAGTATATGGCCAAGTAGAGTTGGCCGCTAAATTTTCCCAACGGGACTGTAACAGCCTCTTAGACGGGATTGAGGAGGAATACAGTCAGTAGATTTGACAATGTATTTTAAAATGACATGTGAAATGCCTTCTAGCCGGATTGTAGATCGTTTGTCTTTGCCGACCTTTTCGCTTCAACCTCGGGACCCTAGAGTCCGGAGTGTGTCCGAATACCTTCTCGGTTCAGAAACAACCGGGGTATGCATGGAGACCAGGTTAGGGGTCATTAGTGCTTTATCAGACAAGTGCCCAACTAGTTATGTTATATTACATGGTTAGTAAGAAACATCTTCCAGGGAGAATAGTTCCGTTAAGGGTTCCTTTCCCTGGGAGGCATGCCCTAAAGTGCATGTCCGGACTGCGAAAAGAGCAGAAAAACATCTGGGGGCAGATAAATAAGTAGGTAAAAAATCATCTTTCAAGTCACCGACCGAATATTCCCTTAAGAATGCTAGCTTTCGGCTTCACCCAGTCTGAGGTACACATCCGGCTGACCCGGCAGTAACAATCGCCGAGGTGCTCCCTTTACCTCCTAGCCGAACAATCGGGAACGTAGGGGTAAGCACAGGAGCCAGGCAACCCAGCTTGGCCAAAACTTAAGTCATATCGATGCATATAATGGTGAATAAAAGGTACATGTGGAAGCTTGACACATGTGCTGGGCATGAAGCCCTTATAATTAAGCTTCTGGTAAAGAAGCCCCCAGGTATAATGAGTGCGGATGGCACATCAAGTGAGTGCGAACAATGCGCAAGTAGGCCTTTAAGGGTTTTTTAGAAAAAGGGTTGAGAGAAGAAAGAGAAACAAAAGACAGTTGCAATGTAAAAGTTTGGACGGGGGAAGGGGACGAACTCTTAGTCCGGCGCTAGGCATAGAATCTTCAGAGGCAGGCTGCGTTCCATGGGTTCGGCTTGAGCCGGTTGTCCGACGCATTTCGTAGACGGTACGCTCCGCCGGTCAGGACTTGATCGATAATGAAAGGGCCCTCCCATTTGGGCTTGAGTTTGTCCTTTTTCTTGTCCGGCAGGCGTAGAACTAGTTCGCCAACGTTGTAAGTCTTGGCCCGTACTTCTCTGCTTTGATATCTTCGAGCCTGCTGCTGATAGAATGCGGAACGAGCCTTGGCGACGTCGCGTTCTTCCTCCAATGCGTCCAAGCTGTCCTGCCGATCCAGCTCGGCTTCTCTTTCTTCGTACATGCGCACTCGAGGTGAGTCATGAATGATGTCACAGGGCAGAACTGCCTCTGCGCCGTATACCATAAAGAATGGTGTGAATCCGGTAGTACGGTTGGGAGTTGTCCGTAGCCCCCAGAGTACGGAGTCGAGCTCCTCTACCCAGTGCGTGTCAGATTTCGTAAGTGACCGCACTAGTCTAGGTTTGATGCCGCTCATTATTAGACCGTTCGCTCGTTCCACTTGACCGTTGGTTTGAGGATGATAGACTGAAGCGTAATCGAGCTTAATGCCCATATTTTTGCACCATGATTTAACCTCGTCGGCCATGAAGTTCGTGCCATTATCGGTGATGATGCTGTGGGGGACGCCATAACGGTGTACTACCCCGGATATGAAGTCTATCACTGGTCCGGACTCTTCCGTTTTAACTGGCTTGGCCTCTATCTATTTGGTGAATTTATCCACCATGACCAATAGGTACCTTTGCTTGTGGGTTCCCCCTTTAAGGGGTCCAACCATGTCAAGCCCCCAGACCGCGAACGGCCAGGTAGTGGGTATAGTTTTGAGGGCGGTGGGTGGCATATGGCTCTGATTAGCAAAGAGCTGACAACCGACGCATCTTCGGACTAAGTCCTGAGCATCTGCCCGTGCCGCCGGCCAATAAAATCCTGTACGGAATGCCTTTCCTACAAGGGCCCGAGCTGCTGCGTGGTGTCCGCCTAGTCCGGCATGAATTTCAGCCAGAAGGTTTCGCCCTTCTTCTTCAGAGATACACCTTTGAAGGACTTCGGTTGTGCTTTTCTTATAGAGTTCTCCCTCATGGACCTTGTAGGCTTTAGATCTCCGGACTATGCAGCGGGCCTCATTTTGGTCTTCGGGAAGTTCCTGCCTAAGCAAGTAGGCTAGGAATGGCTCTGTCCATGGGGCGATTACTGCCATTATGTCGTGGGCTGAAGGTGTTATTTCGTCGGCTGAATCGCCGGTTATGTTAGATTGCTTTGTGTCAGTTAGTGCGGCTGCTTCCGGTTTGTTATTTCCGGACTCCTCTTCCCATAGTACGGATGGCTTAAACAGCCGTTCCAGGAAGTTGTTTGGAGGGACAGCATCACGTTTTGCGCCGATGCATGCCAATACGTCGGCCGCTTGGTTATTATCCCTGGCTACGTGGTGGAATTCAAGTCCGTCAAACCGAGCTGACATTTTTAGGACAGCGTTACGATATGCTGCCATTTTCAGATCCTTGGCATCAAAGTCTCCATTTATTTGGGATATTGCAAGGTTTGAATCCCCGCGCACCTCCAGGCGTTGAATGCCCATGGAGATTGCCATCCGGAGGCCATGTAAAAGGGCCTCGTATTCGGCTGCGTTGTTGGAGTCCATGTACATTATCTGAAGTACGTATTGGACTGTGTCCCCGGTTGGGGACGTCAATACAATGCCAGCCCCCAATCCGGCCAACATTTTAGAGCCGTCGAAGTGCATAATCCAATTGGAGTATGCGCCGTACTCTTTAGGGAGTTCGGCTTCGGTCCATTTCAGCGACGAAGTCAGCCAAAACTTGTGACTTTATAGCTCACCGAGGTTTGTAAGTTATATCGAATGGTAAGAGCTCAATGCCCATTTTGCAATCCTGCCCATCGCGTCGCGATTGTTTATAATGTCGTTGAGGGGTACTTCGGAGGCCACTGTTATCGAACACTCTTGAAAGTAGTGTCGGAGCTTCCGGGATGCCATGAACACCGCATATGCTATCTTTTGATAGTGCGGGTAACGGGACTTGCAGGGGGTTAACATAGTGGATACGTAGTACACTGGTTTTTGAAGAGGGAATTTATGCCCTTCTGTCTCTCGTTCGACGATGAGTACCGCGCTTACAACTTGATGTGTTGCCGCGATGTATAACAACATTGGTTCGCCCAGGTTGGGCGCAGCCAGGACCAGATTTGTTGCCAATATGGCTTTTATTTCTTCGAGTCCGGCAGTGGCAGCATCCGTCCACTCGAAGTGTTCGGTGCGCCTAAGGAGGCGATAGAGGGGCAATGCCTTTTCTCCTAGACGGGAGATAAAGCGGCTTAGAGCCGTCACGCATCCAGTCAATTTTTGTATTTGTTTGAGGTCTTTTGGAATATCTAGCTGTGACAGGGCTTGGATTTTGGCTGGGTTTGCTTCAATTCCTCTACCGGATACAATGAAGCCTAGGAGCTTTCCAGCTGGTGCGCCGAAAACGCATTTTTCCGGATTCAGCTTGATGTCATATGCTCTGAGGTTGTCGAATGTGAGCCTCAAGTCGTCTACTAGAGTTTCGACGTGTTTGGTTTTGACGACTACGTCGTCTACGTATGCCTCTACTGTTTTGCCGATCTGGGTGGCCAGACATGTTTGAATCATGCGCTGATATGTTGCACCGGCGTTTTTAAGTCTGAAGGGCATCGTGTTGAAGCAGAATGGTCCATATGGAGTGATGAATGCCGTTGCGGCTTGGTCTGCTTCCGCCATCTTGATTTGATGGTAGCCGGAGTATGCGTCGAGGAAGCACAGTGAATCGTGTCCTGCGGTAGCGTCGATTATCTGGTCGATGCGTGGGAGGGGGAAGGAATCCTTTGGGCAGGCCTTGCTGAGGTCTTTAAAATCGACACATAGGCGCCAGGATTTGTCCTTCTTTGGTACCATTACCAGGTTTGATAGCCAATCCGGATGTTTGATATCTCTGATGAATCCGGCTTCCAATAGTTTGACTAGCTCTTCTCCCATTGCCTGTCTTTTGGGTTCAGAAAATCGTCGAAGAGCCTGTTTGACTGGCTTGAATCCTTTTAGGATATTTAGGCTGTGTTCTGCCAATCTGCGTGGGATTCCGGGCATATCCGAAGGGTGCCAGGCGAAAATGTCCCAATTTTCCCGAAGGAATTCTCGCAGTGCGGCGTCTACATCAGGGTTCAACTGTGCCCCGATGGAAGCCGTCTTTGTCGGGTCCGTTGGATGGACCTGGAATTTTACTATTTCGTCCGCTGGTTTAAAGGAGGTGGACTTGGATCTCTTATCGAGTATCACATCGTCTCTATTCATAGTAGAGCGTAGCGCGGTGAGTTCTTCTGCCGCTAGGGCTTCGGATAGTGCCTCCAGGGCTAATGCGGCTGTCTTGTTTTTGGCGCGGAGTGCTATGTCCGGATCGCTAACGAGAGTGATTATTCCGCCGGGCCCAGGAATTTTGAGCTTCATGTACCCGTAGTGGGGTACGGCTTGAAAAATTGTGAATGCCTCTCGTCCTAATATAGCATGATATCCGCTGTTGAACGGGGCCACCTGGAACGTGACTTTTTCGGATCTGTAATTGCCCGGCGAGCCGAACACCACATCGAGTGTGATTTTTCCGGTGCAGCGCGCTTCCCAGCTAGGGATTATTCCTCTGAAGGTTGTGCTGCTTCACTCAATGCTGCTCCAGTCTATTTCCATTTTTTGAAGAGTTTCCTCGTAGATGAGGTTTAATCCGCTGCCGCCATCCATGAGGACCTTTGTGAGTCGAAAGCCGTCCACTATTGGACTAAGTACTAGTGCGGCTGGTGCTCGGGCTGTTCGGAATTTAGGTTCGTCGTTGGCGTTGAAGGTGATGGCTGTGTCGCTCCATGGATTTGTTGTTGCTACTTGGTAGACTTCGGCGAGGCTGCGGATTGTTCGTTTCCGCATATTATTTGATGCGAAGGTCTCGAAGACTGTTGATACCGTACCGGTATTGTTGGAGTGGTTTTCCGGGGCTAGAAGCTTCTCGCCACTTTTGGCCACCTGCCGTAATATCCAACATGCTCGAAGGCTATGTGTTGGGGTGGCGCCCTCTGTACTGTGAATTTTACAGGGTCCGCTAAGCCATCGCTCCAGTACGGTTCCATGCCCATTATGGGGTTTTTTGCTTTTTGGTTTTTGTACCTGGTGCCTGAGTGTAATGCACCCTTTTGTTGCGGAATGGGGTTGTATTCGGGGCCGGATTGTCCCAAAACTTAATTTCGGTTTTCCGGAAACTCTCCATCGCACAGTACTTTCGTACTATGGACGCCAGGTCGGCGAAGCGTGTAACTTCACGACGGCTGATGGCATTCAAGATTCCATCGTTCGTGCAATTATTGCAAAATATTGAGATTGCGTTTTCCTCTCGGCAGTCCTTTATCCTGTCCATAACCAGGAGGTATCTGGCCCAGTAATGATGTACTGTTTCAGCGGGCTCTTGCCGGATTAGAGATAGATCGCATATGTCTGGGTGGGCGGGTGGAATTGAGTCCGGAACCCTACCCATCTCAAGGCTCAAGGGCCGAGAAGTTTCCGAATTTGGAAGCTTGGAAAGTGGAACATTGTCCAACGAGTCCGGTCCAATGCCTGACTTTAGGTTCAGTGCTTGATCGAAGTCTGTCCCTCCGCGGGAATCCAGCATGGAGGGTTCGGCAGCCCGGACATGACTAGTTTTCAATACAGGAGAAGAGTCGCCGCATTGTTCCTCTACCACTTCAACGTGGTGGGTGACCTGGGGAGAGTTAATCTCTCTCAGATCGGTTTTAAGCCCAATCTGATTGTAGTCTGTAGCGACTCCCAGGGCGGCGATGCGATCCAAGAGCTCGTTTACGGACGAGAGCTCTATTGGATCCAGCCGCTCGGCGAATTCCGAGCTGACGTGAAGATTGCTTTTGACGACTTGAGAGGTCATTGTCGAAGCGGTGGCCGGACAGGCGGTCATAAGAAAACCACCTAGCCGGACAGTTTGGCCGGCGGCCAAGGCTCCTTTGGCGAAAATACCGTCCTTGAAGACGGGAGGAGGCATCCTTCCTATTGGTGACGGCACAGGGGAGCTCTCAATGAAAGCACCAATGTCGGTGTCAAAACCGGCGGATCTCGGGTAGGGGGTCCCGAACTGTGCGTCTAGGCGGATGGTAACAGGAGACAAGGGACACGATGTTTTTACCCAGGTTCGGGCCCTCTCGATGGAGGTAAAACCCTACTCCTGCTTGATTGATATTGATGATGTGGGTAGTACAAGAGTGGATCTACCACGAGATCAAGGAGGCTAAACCCTAGAAGCTAGCATATGGCATGATTGTTGTAATGGTTGTTGTGTCCTACGGACTAAAGCCTTCCGGTTTATATAGACACCGGAGAGGGCTAGGGTTACACAAAGTCGGTTACAATGGTAGGAGATCTACATATCCGTATTGCCAAGCTTGCCTTCCACGCCAAGGAAAGTCCCATCCGGACACGGGACGGAGTCTTCAATCTTGTATCTTCGTAGTCTTGGAGTCCGGTGGACGATGATAGTCCGGCTGTCCGGACACCCCCTAGTCCAGGACTCCCTCACACCACATGTTGAAGGATCTATGACAATATAACTTCTATGTGAATATGAACAAACATAAATCATTAAGTTGTCTTCCTTGTCCAACGTCAACAATTTTGGCATATAATATTTTGATGGGTGCTCACAATCACAAAAGATTTCCAGGATAGTATATTTATATGTGAATCTTCTCTTCCCTTATTAATTCTTTCATGAGTTGCATCATTGACCTATGCTATGTTTGTCAATCTACAATAAAATGTTCTACTTATACTTTTCCTTATGTAATGTCATCACTTACCATAAGGTTAGCATATGATCTTTTTAATTTATTTCCTTTCTTTTCATTGAAACAAGAAAGTAAAGAAAGCAAAAACTCAAACTACACTTTATTATATCTCTCTCACACGATTACAAGGATTGATCACTAAGCCAACTCTTGAAAAAGAAAGGATCGAACTAAACTTTTATTCATCTAATAGCAAAACATAACCATGGATCAACCTAAGAAAGTAAAGGGAAAAGATAGTGGAGATGATACGATACCGGGGCACATCCCCCAAGCTTGGCGAAAGCTAAGGGGAGTGCCCATACCCGATACTCAATTTTATTTTGGTGGTGAAGAAGGAGGTGGTGGTGATGAAGTAGTGGGTTTGTCTTTCTTTCTTAGCTTATGCTTGAGGTCGGAATTATCATCCTTCAGTTCACGGATCTCCCACTCAAGCTCCAACACCTTTTTGCATAAATCTTGCTTATTTTCCTGCAAGAGACGAAAAGGGATAAACGGGATCTTAGGCCTCTTTGCTTTTGTTGGGGAGACTTGACTTATTAAATTCAACGTGCATGTCCCTAGGTTGGGGCAATGGAATTTCATCCTCCTCCGAGCCCGTCTCCTCCTTCCCCTCAGGATCATAGTCTTCTTCTTCCTTCGAAGTACATCCATATTGCTCCACATCCCCATAGACCTTGGAGTTTGCGATATAATCTGCAACGTAGCTCTCACCCTTCGAGTCTTGGGACGACATAGTTTCAGATCTGACAGGAAAACAGAGAGAAAAGAAAATAGGAGATTTCTCCGTGATACGGAGGTTAACAGGTTCGGGAGGTATATAATGTTTTTTTTATCTTGGAGAATGATGACCCACAAGTATAGGGGATCTATCGTAATCCTTTCGATAAGTAAGAGTGTCGAACCCAACATGGAGCAGAAGGAAATGATAAGCGGTTTTCAGTAAGGTATTCTCTGCAAGCACTGAAATTGTAGGTAACAGATAGTTTTGTGATAAAATAATTTGTAACGGGTAACAAGCAATGAAAGTAAATAAAGTGCAGCAAGTTGGCCCAATCCTTTTTGTAGCAAAGGACAAGTCTGGACAATTTCTTATAATGATAAAAGCACTCCCTAGGACACATGTGAATTATCGTCAAGCTAGTTTCATCACGCTCATATGGTTTGCGTTCGTTACTTTCATAATTTGATATGTGGGTGGACCGGTGCTTGGGTACTGCCCTTTCTTGGACAAGCATCCCACTTATGATTAAACCCTATTGCAAGCATCCGCAACTACAAAAGAAGTATTAAGGTAAACCTAACCATAGCATGAAACTTGTGGATCCAAATCAGCCCCTTACGAAGCAACGCATAAACTAGGGTTTAAGCTTCTGTCACTCTAGCAACTCATCATCTACTTATTACTTCCCAATGCCTTCCTCTAGGCCCAAATAATGGTGAAGTGTCATGTAGTCGACGTTCACATAACACCACTAGAGGAGAGACATCATACATCTCATCAAAATATCGAACGAATACCAAATTCTCATGACTACTAATATCAATACTTCACCCATGTCCTCAGGAACAAACATAACTACTCATAAAGCATATTCATGTTCATGATTAGAGGAGTATTAATATGCATTAAGAATCTGAACATATGATCTTACACCAAGTAAACCAATTAGCATCAACTACAAGGAGTAATCAACACGACTAGCAACCCACAGATACCAATTTGTGGTTTTGATACAAGATTGGATACAAGAGATGAACTAGGGTTTTGAGAGGAGATGGTGCTGGTGAAGATGTTGATGGAGATTGACCCCCTCCCAATGAGAGGATCGTTGGTGATGACGATGGTGATGATTTCCCCCTCCCGGAGGGAAGTTTCCCTGGCAGAACAGCTCTGTCGGAGCCCTAGATTGGTTCTGCCAAGGTTCCGCCTCGTGGCGGCGGAGTTTCGTCCCGTAAGCTTGCTTGTGATTTGTTTCAGGGTAAGAGACTTCATATAGCAGAAGATGGGCACCGGAGGGCCACCAGGGGGCCCATGAGACAGGGGGGTGCGCCCAGTAGGGGTGGGCGCGCCCCCCACCCTCGTGGCCAGGGTGTGGGCCCCCTCTGGCACTTTCTTTGCTCAATAATTCTTATTAATTCCAAAAATGACTTTCGTGGAGTTTCAGGACCTTTGGAGCTGTGCAGAATAGGTTTCCAATATTTGCTCCTTTTCCAACCAGAATCCCAGCTGCCGGCATTCTCCCTCTTCATGATAAACCTTGTAAAATAAGAGAGAATATCCATAAGTATTGTGACATAACATGTAATAACAGCCCATAATGCAATAAATATCGACATAAAAGCATGATGCAAAATGGACGTATCAGAGAACAAGCAGAATGGAAGAAAAACGGAGTCCAGAAAGTACCCGAGGTGGGCACAACCCACCTAGGCGCGCCTAGCATGCCAGTCGCGCCCTGGTGTATCATGCCCACCAGGGTCAATTCTTGGAAGTTTCTTATTTTCGTAATTTTCTAAATATTCCAAAACTGACAAAAAATATTTTTGCGGATTTTTCGGAGTCCGTTTACTTACTGTATCACGTGCCTCCCTTTTTTCATGATTCTGGACTATTCCGGGAGGTTTCCTTTATGTGTTCTTCCAGTGTCAAAGTTTGGATGATATTGCTTTCATAATTAATTGGCGTACCTGAGATATAATGTTTTATTCGTTGCCCATTAACAACCTTTGGGTTAGTACCTTCGGCATTATTTATTTTGATAGCTCCGGATCGATAGACCTCCTCGATGACGTGTTGGGAACGCAGTAATTTCAAAAAATCCTACGATGATGCAAGATCTATCTAGGTGATGCATAGCAATGAGAGGGGACAATGTGTCCACATACCCTCGTAGACCGAAAGCGGAAGTGTTAAGTAACGCGGTTGATGTAGTCGAACGTCTCCACGATCCAACCGATCAAGTACCGAACGCACGGCACCTCCGCGATCTGCACACGTTCAGCTCAGTGACGTTCCTCGAACTCTAGATCTAGCTGAGGCCGAGGGAGAGTTCCGTCAGCACAACGGCGTGGTGACGTTGATGATGAAGTTACAGGCGCAGGGCTTTGCCTAAGCACTACGACGATATGATCGAGGTGGAAAACTATGGTGGGGGGCACCGCACATGGCTAAAGATCAACTTGTGTGTGTTTGGGGTGCCCCCCTCCCGAATATATAAAGGAGGGAGGGAGGAGGAGGCCGACCAAGGGAGGAGGCGCGCCATGGGGGGGCAATCCTACTCCAAGTAGGAATCGGCCCCCCTTTCCTATTCCAACAAGGAGAATGAGGAAGGAGGGGGAGGAGAGAAGGAAAGGGGGGCCGGCCCCCTTGTCCAATTCGGTTTGGGCTAGGGGGCACACCTTGGCCTACCTCCTCTCTTCCACCACTTGGCCCATGAGGCCCATTAACCCCCTGGGGGGTTCCGGTAACCCCCCGGTACTCCGGAAAATACCCGATACACCTCGGAACACTTCCGGTGTCTGAATATAGTCTTCCAATATATCAATCTTTATGTCTCAACCATTTTGAGACTCCTAGTCATGTCCATGATCTCATCTGGAACTCCGAACAACCTTCGGTACATCAAATCACATAAACTCATAATACCAATCGTCATCAAACATTAAGCGTGCAGACCCTACGGGTTCGAGAACTATGTAGAGATGACCGAGACACGTCTCCGGTCAATAACCAATAGCGGAACCTGGACGCTCATATTGGTTCCCACATATTCTACGAAGATCTTTATTGGTCAAACCGCATAACAACATACATTGTTCCCTTTATCATCGGTATGTTACTTGCCCGAGATTTGATCGTCGGTATCATCATACCTAGTTCAATCTCGTTACCGGCATGTCTCTTTACTTGTTCTGTAATACTTCATCCCACATGTCGGAGTTCTAGGAACGGGGGTCCCCAGACTTGCCTGCCTGCGGCGTGGCTAAAAGGGGGCCCAACACGGCCCATCTTCATCAACACAAGCTCAAGACCCTCGCGAGGGGCCAAGCCTCGCGGGGTGGACGACAAGGAGCTTCCTCAGGCACGGCCTCATCAGCCTGGCTCACGAGGAGGCGGAGAGATCAAGGCGGGGTACGTCACGAGGTGCCCATGACGCAAGCCATGACGACCAAGGGCGCCAGGCGGGCGCCAGTCCGCGCAGTGTCCTCCTTTCCTCTTTGGTGCAAAGGGAGCAAGCGCAGGCAAGAGCATCAAGTAAAGGCATCCATTTCGGTGCAACAAGACCAAGACCAGCCCAACGGCAGGAAGGAAGTCATTGTGGAGCCCAAGCAAGCGTCACCACCAGAGCCTTTGGCAGGCGAGGACCAACTTTAGTCAGGATAAGTGTACCAGATGTTCCCCTTCAAAATGGCCAATTGTTGGCGCCCTTCCCGCTCAATATTTGGGAAGAGGCCCAGGGCCTTTGCCTATAAATAGGACTAGCCACCCCCAGGGTAGGGGGATCGATCCAGAATCCAGGAGCTAGAATCAAGTAGCATCATAGCGAGAGAGAAGGGAAACTGAACTCCTCCTAGCAGTTCACTGCCCCAGCCAAGAACAGGCCCTCGCGAGGCTGTTCTTCCTTGTATTGTTCATCATCATCAGCCCAAGAGGCAATCCACCACACCACAAACTAGAGTAGGGTATTACACCACAATGGTGGCCCGAACTAGTATAAACCTTGTGTCTCTTGTGTTGTTCCTTTCGTAGTTTAGGTCCTAGCGAGGCGGCAGGGTGCAGGTAGGTAGAGGGCGAAATCTCCGCGCGCACCCCAGTTGTAACGCCCCGGATTCAATGCGCCAGGTGTCCGCCAGTTATTCGCCGTCGTTGCCATGTCATTTGCTTGTGTGTTGCATTTTGTCATGTCATCATGGGCATCTCATTTCGCATTCGTGTTCGTCTCATGCATCCGAGCATTTTCCTTGTTGTCCGTTTTACAATCCGGCACTCCTATGTCCTCCGGCGTCCCCCTTTTGTCTCTCGTTGTGAGCGGGTGTTAAACTTTCTCGGAATGGCCCGAGGTTTGCTAAGCGGCCCATGGCGCTCAAGGACGGGGCCCGCACCTGGCTCCTGAACCTGGCTCCAGGCATGATCTCCTCCTGGGACGAGATGCGCACCCGCTTCATCGCCAACTTCCAGGGTACTCGTGACCGGCCACCCGTCATGAGCGACATCCGCCGTATCAAGCAGCAACCAGGGGAAACCCTGCAGAAGTACATCCAGCGCTTCAACAATGCACGCCTCAAGATTCCCAAGGCAACTCGAGGTCTGGTTTTACTCGTAGCTTGACTTATCCGGTGTTGCCCTGAGAACGAGATATGTGCAGCTCCTATCGGGATTGTCGGCGCATCGGGCGGCTTTGCTGGTCTTGTTTTACCATTGTCGAAATGTCTTGTAAACCGGGATTCCGAGACTGATCGGGTCTTCCTGGGAGAAGGTATATCCTTCATTGATCGCGAGAGCTTATCATGGGCTAAGTTGGGACACACCTGCAAGGTATAAACTTTCGAGAGCCATGCCCGCGGTTATGTGGCAGATGGGAATTTGTTAATGTCCGGTTGTAGATAACTTGACACCATATCCGAATTAAAACGCATCAACCGCGTGTGTAGCCGTGATGGTCTCTTCTCGGCGGAGTCCGGGAAGTGAACACGGTCTTTGGGTTATGTTTGACGTAAGTAGGAGCTCAGGATCACTTCTTGATCATTACTAGTTGACGACCATTCCGCTTGCTCTCTTCTCGCTCTTATTTGCGTATGTTAGCCACCATACCATGCTTAGTCGCTGCTGCAACCTCACCACTTTACCCCTTCCTTTCCCATTAAGCTTTGCTAGTCTTGATACCCATGGTAATGGGATTGCTGAGTCCTCGTGGCTCACAGGTTACTACAACAACAGTTGCAGGTACAGGTTATGCGATGATCTTGACGCGAGAGCGATGCTACTTGTTTTGGAGTTCTTCTTCTTCTTCTTCTTTGATCAGGGGATAGGTTCCAGGTCGGCAGCCTGGGCTAGCAGGGTGGATGTCGTTTGAGTTTCTGTTTGTGTTTCATCCGTAGTCGGATGGTGCTCTTTTGTAAGATGATGTTGTATTCGTGTGGCATTGTATGTCTCTTGTATGTATCCCCATCTATTATGCAATGTTGATGTAATGATATCCACCTTGCAAAAGCGTTTCAATATGCGGGTCTATCCTTGGTGGGACCTTCGAGTTCCTTTTGGATAGGGTCGCATATTGGGCGTGACAAGTTGGTATCAGAGCCTCGACCGACCTTAGGAGCACACCTTGATTGATCGTGTAGTTTGGCCGTTGTTGAGTCTAGAAGAAAACTGGTTTCGGAGTCTAGTTATATCGGAGAGTAGGATTTCTTTTTACTCCTCAGTCTCTTCGTCGCTCTGGTGAGGAATCTTGACGTAGGTGTTTTGAATTACTTCTCTTCCCTTTCAAATTTTTCTTTAGGATCACGTGGTTAGTTTTTCGTTCGTTGGTTCTCATCTCTTTTGATCCGGTGCATTTCTTGTCAAGTTGACTTGAGCCTCTTCATCTTTGCTGAGTTCAATCCTCAGTTGTCTTCTTTTCCCACCTGCCCTCCCCTTTTCTTCTCAGAGCCAGAGTCCGTAATCGAGTATCCATCCTACTCGTGTGAAGTCTTTGCCTTCTTTCCTCAATGATTTTAACCGGTGTTCTTCTCTTCAAGTTACTCGTCGATTCCCCGTTCAAGCTGCATGTTTTTTCCTGCCCTCCCACCCTTTTTCTTCCCGGAGTCTGAGCATCTATTCGAGAAGCTATTTCATTTGTACGGAGCCTTTCAGTTTTCCCTCAATCATTTCAACAGGTGAATTCTCTTTTGTTTGGCATTCTTCATCTCTTTTCTTTTCCGGTGGACTTAATTCAAGTATTCGGTGTTGATCATATTCTTTCCCTCAGCTCAAATATTTCCCTTTGATCGTTCATCTCTCGCCATTTAATCATTCCGGAGTTCGGAAGACATCACAGAAGATTCATTTGTGTTCCAATTAATTCGAGTTTGTCACCTCATTCAAATATTTCAATTGTTCCGGTGCAACATCTATCTCTTCAACAATCCTTTCCAACGGGGTTATCTCTTTAGTGGGCCCTAACCCACAGGTCTTTTCCCAGGATCTTACCTGACTCTTCTAATTCCCCCGGAGCTATTCTCAATTCTTTTCAAAGTGTGACGTAAGAATGGATTCCATTAGTCACATGCCTTTTCCAAGATCGATTTCAAATCATTTCATTGTTGGCTCAACCTCTTCGCTTTTCATTCTTCCGGAGTATCTCGGTAATTTCGGTGGTGTTTCTCGTCGTCATTCTCAACTTTGAAGATCGAGGAAGAGTTTTCCTCTAAATCTTGTCCGTTCTCTCGAAGTTTCGTGGTTCTAGCTTCATATTATTCTCTCAAATTATTTCATTTATCAGATATCCTTTTCTTACCCATCCGGAGTATTTCAGAAGTTGATTTCTGTTTCGCTTCACCGAAGGCCATCGTTCCAAAAGAATTCTTCGCCCTCACATTTCAGCTACCATTATCCAATTATCCCGACGTTTCGCTCAAGTATTCTTCAATCAGTTCGCGATCTCTTCGTTCTCTTGTCTCTAAATTCCCTCAATTATCTTCGTGCTTTTCTAATTCTTCCCGGTGATTCATTCCCTTTCATCAGTCATTTTTGAATCCTACCGGTGGTTCATGAAGACCTTCTCAAGTTTGCGATATAACACTTTTCAATCCATTTCAAGAAGAATATGTAATATGCAAAATCCGTTTCTTGTAATCAATTTAATTTGGTGAAGGATAAGCATACAATAAATCTTATTCTTATTTCATCCAAGTGAGTAATCCCTTCCTTCGGAGTTTGTTCTTGATGAATAAATGCTAGTTCCAAGTTTTTTTCATCTTTTCTTTTCCGGAGTTCAAATTTCCTCGGCCATTTCGTCGAAAACTCCATCTAAATCACTGCCAGGCTCATCTTACTCTTTCATCCTTCTTTCTATCTCATCATCCTTTTGTTACCGGAGTTCTTCATGGTGGTTCTTCATGATTTAATTCATTCTTTCAAGTGTTCATCAAGATTCTTCTTCAAGGAGTTCTAGTATCTTTTGTTCTTGCATCTCGAGGTGCAATTAAATCTCCATGTTCTTTTGAAGTGGAGTTTTGCATTTCTTCGTTCTTCTCAGCTATTCAATCTTTTCCGCTTTTGGTCGGAGATCACCTCATAATTCGGAGATGTTATCTATAAGTCCACAACAAGCCTATTCTTTTCGTTGTTGATTTTCTCAACAATTCCGTTCAATACTTCCTTCTAAGTTCTTTTCATTCCACTCTTTCAATTCTTTCTGGAGGTTTGTGTCATGTCTTCATCAAGTTCCATCCCATCTTGTGAAGTTCATGTCTCCATTCCTTCCATTATCAGCCGGAGTGCTGCTTAAATCCTTTCAGTCTTATTCGTTTCTTATCTCGTTCTAACCGGAGTCATTTCATAGTCTATCTGATTTCGTGAGCTTTCGATTCTCGTCATCCTCATCATTCCTCTCTTCTTCTCGAGTGCTCTCGATTCGTTGCTTCTTCTCTTAGTTCTTGTTTCACCTCATCTTTTTTTTCCTTCCGTCTCGGTCCTAAGATCTCGGGACGAGATCTCTTGTTAGTGGAGGAGTGTTGTAACGCCCCGGATTCGATGCACTAGGTGTCCTCCAGTTATTCGCCGTCGTTGCCATGTCATTTGCTTGTGTGTTGCATTTTGTCATGTCATCATGAGCATCTCATTTCGCATTCGTGTTCGTCTCATGCCTCCGAGCATTTTCCC
The DNA here is from genome assembly GCF_002162155.2 of Triticum dicoccoides. Taxonomy (NCBI): domain Eukaryota; kingdom Viridiplantae; phylum Streptophyta; class Magnoliopsida; order Poales; family Poaceae; genus Triticum; species Triticum dicoccoides. The sequence continues at coordinate 255,762,623 of NC_041385.1, forward strand.
CGTTGTCCGTTTTGCAATCCGGCACTCCTATGTCCTCCGGCGTCCCCCTTTTGTCTCTCATTGTGAGCGGGTGTTAAAATTTCTCGGAATGGCCCGAGGTTTGCCAAGCGGCCTTGGTATAGCACCGGTAGACCGCCTGTCAAGCTTCGTGCCATTTGGAGGTCGTTTGATACTCCAACGGCTAACCGGGTAATCGCAAAAGCCCCTTTCTCTTTGCAGCCCAACACCCTTTCCAAAGTGGCCCAAAACCCATCCAAACCCCCTCCATGTTCTCCGTCGTTCGATCGTGATCGCGTGGCCAAAAACCGTGCCTCATTTGGACTCTCCTAGCTCCCTCTACCTATAAATTAGTTCCCCTTCCCCGAATTCGTGGATGAAACCCTAGTCCTCTTCCTCCCGCCGCCACCGGACACGTCCGGCCACAGCCGAACACGTCCGCCGCCGCCCCCTCGGCCAATCCCAGCGCGATACGTCGCCCGCCGCCGCCGCTTCCCACCGCGCGGGCCCGCCGGGCCCAGCCGCGGCCCTC
>NC_041385.1:255763597-255790007 GCF_002162155.2 Triticum dicoccoides
GGCCGCGCCCGCGACCCCGCGCCTCACCGCCTCGCCGCCTCCTGATGGCCGGAGCCCGAAGCTCCCTGACGCCTCCTCGCTCGCCGGGCTCCGGCGCCGTCCACGCGCCTCCGGCGTCGCCCCGCGCTCCGCGCCCGGATCCGCCCGATCCCGGCCGGAGGAGCTCGCCGACCGGCCAGATCCGGCCCTCTCCCTCGACCTCGCCGGCGACTTCCCCGGCCACAACTCCGGCGAGCATCTCCAGCCCGCCTAAAAATCCGTGCGGACCCGAGGTTGACCCCGTTTATGCCTAAGTCCCCGATTATTTTGACATTCTGGTGCACTTTTCATCGCATCATAACTTGCTGCATGCTGCTCCGTTTCGTGCGTGTAATATGTCAAATTGTTCTTCTCGACGAGTACATCATTTCATTCCATTGCATCATGTTCATTTGAGTCCATCTTGATGCCTAAATCATCGTTACAAGAGTGCTATATGATGTTAATCTACTGAAACTGTTATAACATGCTCATTTGTCATTTTTGCCATGTTTGATGTGTGCATCCTATGAGGTTGATGTCTACATGTGTTTTGATCTATGCCATGCCATCTATACAGAGGTGCAATCCATGTATTTTTGTGAGTCTCGTAGTGAGTGCATCGAGCTTGTTAAGTAGGGTACTTGCTGTTGCTGTTTTGATAGACAGATTCTGTTATATTTTGTTGCTATGTAAACCTGCTGCTACAAGTCATTCTATGCATAATCTGGAGATGTTCACTAAGGATGATTTGTTAAACATGTCTTGCTCTATCCATTTATGCCCCTGGTTGCATTTATAGCCTGCTGTAACATGTTGTTATCTTGCTCCAAAGTTGCTAAATATTGTTGATGTCAGCCTGTTAACATTAAGTTCAATGTTGCCATGCTTGTTGTTAGTGATCCATGCACCCTATGAACTTTCTACTGCCATGCTTAGCTTCATAAACATGCCTTCTTACTGTTGGTTGCCTTTCCATGCCATGTATTGTTCTGTAGTGAGTGGTCAAGCTCACCAACATGCCTACTTATTGTTGTTCCTGCCATGTATGAATTTGTCATATCTTTTGCCATGTTTACATGGGTGCCATCATATTTTTTGTGCCCTTTTGGCTCATGGTCAGTAAGGGACTTTTGTTCTATGCTTTTAGTAGATTCATGCCATGCCTTTGTTTTCCATGATAAGTTCCTGTAGCATGTTGTTTGATAGCTCTAAACATTGCAACCTGATGTTATTTCCTGAAAAGTCTGAAACTGTTATAATTTGCAATCTTCCCATGTCCTTTTGAGAATGTTCTATTCTTTTCTGGAGATAGCACAGTGTTCATGTCTTGTCATGCTTTACCTGTACTTCATGCTCATGCCTTTTGTTCTTATGTTGGGATGTTGTAGCTTGTTGTTTTGATGCTTGCAATATGCCTAGTTGTTGTTTTGGTCAGATTGTTGCTATAACTTGTTTCATGTGTGTGTGTTGAACCGTTGCTCCGTTTTGAGTGTGCTCTATATGAAACTTGCTTGTTTTTGCATCTAGTTTCATATTATCATGTCGCATCCTTGTTTTGAGGTGTTTGCTTGATGTTTGTATGCATTTTGCATCAATGCCATGTTTAACTTGTTTTGCTCATATCTTCTAGACCGTAGCTCCGAACTAAATGAACTTTATATGTAACTTGACTAGAATCTCGTGTAGATCATCTTGGTGCATCTTAACTTGCTGTTTAACAACTTGAACATAAGGTTTATTCAGATCTGGACCAATTTCGAAACTTGCATATGAGGACTTACCGGAATTGTTATATGTTGTTTCCGGCCTCATTTAAACTTGCCTTGATGTGTTGTTCTTGTTTGCATCATCTCTTGCCATGAGTAGCCTCATCTAGCTTTCTCATGCATCATGCTTGTTGTGCATCATGTCTTGTTCATGTGTGGTGTGTTTACTATGTTGTGTGCTTGTTCTCGATAGTTCCCGTTTCGTTGCGATCGTGAGGATTCGTTCGTCTACGCTTGGTTCGTCTACGTGGCTTCATCTTCTTCATGGACTCGTTCTTCTTCCTTGCAGGATTTCAGGCAAGATGACCGCTATCCTGGATCTCACTACTATCATTGCTATGCTAGTTGCTTCGTTCTATCGCTATGCTGCGCTTCCTATCACTTTTTCCTTAAGCCTCCCAAATTGCCATGAACCTCTAACCTTTGACACCCTTCCTAGCAAACCGTTATTTGGCTATGTTACCGCTTTGCTCAGCCCCTCTTATTGCGTTGTTAGCTGCAGGTGAAGTTGAAGATTGCTCCATGGTGGACAGGGTTATGTTGGGATATCACAATATCTCTTATTTTATTAATGCATCTATATATTTGGTAAAGGGTGGAAGGCTCGGCCTTATGCCTGGTGTTTTGTTCCACTCTTGCCGCCCTAGTTTCCGCCATACCGGTATTATGTTCCCGGATTTTGCGTTCCTTACACGGTCGGGTGATTTATGGGACCCCCTTGACAGTTCGCTTTGAATAAAACTCCTCCAGCAAGGCCCAACCTTGGTTTTACCATTTGCCTCACCACCACCTACCCTTCCCTTGGGAGTAATTAACCCAAGGGTCATCTTTATTTTAGCCCCCCCCCAGGCCAATGCTTCTCTAAGTGTTGGTCCGAAACGAGCAACCTGCGGGGCCACCTCGGGGCAACTCGAGGTCTGGTTTTACTCGTAGCTTGACTTATCCGGTGTTGCCTTGAGAACGAGATATGTGCAGCTCCTATCGGGATTGTCGGTGCATCGGGCGGCTTTGCTGGTCTTGTTTTACCATTGTCGAAATGTCTTGTAAACTGGGATTCCGAGACTGATCGGGTCTTCCTGGGAGAAGGTATATCCTTCGTTGATCGCGAGAGCTTATCATGGGCTAAGTTGGGACACCCCTGCAGGGTATAAACTTTCGAGAGCCATGCCCGCGGTTATGTGGCAGATGGGAATTTGTTAATGTCCGGTTGTAGATAACTTGACACCAGATCCGAATTAAAACGCATCAACCGCGTGTGTAGCCGTGATGGTCTCTTCTCGGCGGAGTCCGGGAAGTGAACACGGTCTTTGGGTTATGTTTGACGTAAGCAGGAGCTCAGGATCACTTCTTGATCATTACAAGTTGACGACTGTTCTGTTTGCTCTCTTCTCCCTCTTATTTGCGTATGTTAGCCACCATACCATGCTTAATCGCTGCTGCAACCTCACCACTTTACCCCTTCCTTTCCCATTAAGCTTTGCTAGTCTTGATACCCATGGTAATGGGATTGCTGAGTCCTCGTGGCTCACAGGTTACTACAACAACAGTTGCAGGTACAGGTTATGCGATGATCTTGACGCGAGAGCGATGTTACTTGTTTTGGAGTTCTTCTTCTGCTTCTTCTTCGATCAGGGGATAGGTTCCAGGTCGGCAGCCTGGGCTAGCAGGGTGGATGTCGTTTGAGTTTCTGTTTGTGTTTCATCTGTAGTCGGATGGTGCTCTTTTGTAAGATGATGTTGTATTCGTGTGGCATTGTATGTCTCTTGTATGTATCCCCATCTATTATGTAATGTTGATGTAATGATATCCACCTTGCAAAAGCGTTTCAATATGCGGGTCTATCCTTGGTGGGACCTTCGAGTTCCTTTTGGATAGGGTCGCATATTGGGCGTGACACCAGTGTTCGAACCTCAAGGGTCTGTCAGAACCCGAAATCCGACATTTGGTGCACCAGGTAGGGGTGCGCCGGAATTCGTCTTCCATCGCCCTGTTCTCCTCCGACCACCACATCCATGTGTGACGCTCGTCGGGCCCGCGTCGAGCGCCGAGCCGCCCTCGCTTCCCGTGTCGCCCAGACGGTTCCCGTCGGCGGGCGCCCTCATCGTTCCCCGTCACCTGCCGTCAATGCCGCCACCGGCACGGCGGGGAACGAGCAGCAAGCATCATCCCAGCATCCCTCCGTGAGGCAAGACGGCTGCACTGCTACCCCCTCGCTCATCCCAACTGGTTCTTCGTCTCGCGCGTTCCGCGCACCCATGGAGGCTCGAGCTTCGCTCATCGCGGCAAACGAGCTCCTGCGCTACCGTCCCGTCGGCGACGTCTACGAAGAATGGCTCGACCGCGTCACCGAGCTCGTCCGTGTCGCAGGGGGCTCTCCTGCGCCGTCCGTCCCGCTGCACCGCACCCTGCCCTGCGCGGGCGACGAAGCTCCGGGGGCGCCTCAGCCGCCTCCCCCTCAAGAAGGCGCCCTGGCCCCAAGGCGCGTGGCCCCTGGGCGGAACCCGCTACGTTAGGCGCCAGCACGGCAAGAGCAGAGCTGCCAAGAAGTCCCTCGCCCGCAAGAAGCTGCCAGAGTGCTCCCTGCTCCAGCTCGTCGCGACCACGCTCCTGCTCCAGCACATCAAGACCCCGCGCTGCTCCCAGCTGCAGCTCATGGGGACCCGCAGGACCAAGCTCTTCGTCACCCAAGGCCTCTCGTGGCCACAGCAGACTGCCGTGCCTTCACCCCCGAGCTGCGCAGCGTCTCGTGGCCCGGCAAGTTCAAGCCAGACCTACCTCCTCGCTACGACGGTACGGCTGACCCCGCGGAATTCCTCCAGCTCTACGAGCTGGGCATCGAAGCTGCCAACGGAGACGAGAAGATCATGACGAACTGGTTTCCCATGGCGCTCAAGGAAGGGGCCCACACCTGGCTCCTGAACCTGGCTCCAGGCACAATCTCCTCCTGGGACGAGATGCGCACCCGCTTCATCGCCAACTTCCAGGGTACTCGTGACCGGCCACCCGCCGTGAGCGACATCCGCCGTATCAAGCAGCAACCAGGGGAAACCCTGCATAAGTACATCCAGCGCTTCAACAATGCACGCCTCAAGATTCCCAAGGTGACCGAGGAGGCCATCATCTCAGCCTTCTCCAACAGCGTGCGCGACGTCAAGATGAAGGAGGAGCTGGCGATGCATGAAGACCTGTGCACTTCCTTGGAGCTGTTCAACTTGGCGACCAAGTGCGCCATGGCTGAGGAAGGGCGTCTCTCCCTCCTCCAGCTGCCTGCCGCAGACCCAGAGGAGAAGAAATCCAAGGCCAAGGATGTGAAGCGCAAGGGGGCTGCCGTGCTCGCGGCAGAACCAGACACCAAGCGGGGCAGAGATCAGCCCGAATCTTCCAAAGGCGGTCGGTACTGCATGTACCACGACCTCCACACCCACAACACCAATGAATGCCAAGAGCTCCGAGCCGTGCGTGAAGGAAGGATCGGCCGGCATCCCGACCTTAGCGACCGGGGCTACGGTCGAGAAGGAGGAAGGAACGCAAGACGCTGGGAAGACCGCGGCCCTCGCCAAGGGTGGCGCGACCGACCTCGCGAGGATCGCTGGCAGGACCCGCCTCACGAAGGAGACTGGAGGGATCAGCCTTGCGAGGATCGCCTGCAAGGCAACGTAGGCCTCCCTCCGCTGCCGCCGCAGCCAAGGAGAAATGGGGACCGTCATCAGGACGAGGGGACTGGGGGCTTCCAGGAGCCACGCGCGATCGCCTACATCCTAGGCGGAGCTCAAGCCCCAGCCTCTCAACGCGTCTTCAAGCAGTTCGCCCGCGAAGTGAATGCAGTCCTCCCCAAGCTCAAAGCCACGCGCCCTCTCAGGTGGTCGGCGTGCGCCATCACGTTCAGCTCAGCGGATCAGCTCAAGTGCGCAGCCACAGCCGGAGTCCTCCCAATGCTTTGTTCCCCAATCATCAGCAACGTGCTAGTCACCAAGACCCTCATTGATGGCGGGGCAGGGCTCAACGTCCTGTCCGTGGAAACATTCAACAATCTCCAGGTGCCCTACAATCAGCTTCAACCAACCAAGCCTTTCTCCAGAGTCACCGACGGCTCCACGGTCCCGATTGGGCAGGTCCGCCTCCCTGTCACCTTCGGGGCGCGCGACAACTACCGCACCGAGCTCATCGACTTCGACGTCGCCCACATTCGCCTGCCATACAACGCCATCCTCGGGTACCCAGCGCTGGCCAAGTTCATGGCCATAACCCACCACGGCTACAACGTCCTCAAGATGCCAGGAAGTGGCGGAGTCATCACGGTGCCCTGCAAAGAGAAAGACGCGGTGTGCTCCCTGGAACGAGCCTTTCAGGCCGCATCACTGGAAGACCCGGATCACGGAAGCAGGATGATGTAGGGTGGGACCCTAATTCGTCGATCTTTCACGTTTGGAGGGGATCCTATGGAGGAAACACGAAGAACACACGGAAGCACGAGGGGAAACACGGGGAAAACGAGAGAGAATCACTCAACCAACAAGGAATCGATCACACAAGTGCTAGATCAACATACACACATGAGATCCACAAGATACATAGTCAACTAGGGTAAGGATACAAAGGAACCGTTCATCTCCAAGAGGGGGCCTTGATGTTCTTCCCTAGATAGGGGTCTTGAATCCGCTGAGGGATCTTCTCCTAGACGGAGGTCCTGATCTCCGAGGAGAAGTAACCGAGTGGATGAGCAAAGGCTCTCACACAAATATGAGCTAATCCAATGCTAAGTCTTAAAGTGAGGAGAGGGGGTCCTATATATAGAGTTTGGGGCGAAGGGGTACATGGGCTCAGCCCAACACACGCACACAGGCGCTGGCCGGATGATCCGGACGGGGGTCCGGATGATCCGGGCTGGTCCGGATGATCCGGGTGGAGGCCCGGATGAGCCGGAGGGTCGGCTGGCGGTCGCGCAGGGCCGGATATCCGGCTGGTGGTCCGGACGTCCGGGCGGGGTCCGGATGATCCGGGACGGGGCCCGGATGGTCCGGCTTCGGGGGAGAGCTTCTGTTGCCTTCGGTCGATTTAGCCGGATCGTCCGGACCGGGGTCCGGATCATCCGGGCTCTGTCCGGATCGTTCAGGCCTCCGTCCGGATCATCTGGCCTCTCTGGTCCTTGTTGCTTTCTCCTCTCCGTCTTCATGCATGTCTTCCGCTTCCGGTTCTCCTTGCTTCCTAGCCTCTTCATGGTCGACTCCTTGGTACCTGAGTATGCATAGCATTTCTGTTTGAGGTAGTAACCATGTCTCGTGTGAATCGAAAGGGAATTGTGAGAGGAGTGACGTCACCTCGGTTTCGAGAGCTCTTGCACGTGCTCGAGTCATAGGTCCTTGTGGGGTTGGATGTGTTGATGTAGAGTCCATGGGGATGATGGAAGGATGCTCCGCATCATATCCCCTCCCTTCGAAAGGATCCAACCTCGGATCTAGATCTTCATCACCATGGAAAGGCGAGAGGTCTTTGACGTTGAAGGTGTCGCTCATGTTGTACTTGTCGCTTGGTAGGTCGAGCTTGTATGCGTTGTTGTTGTAGCGTGCTAACACCTTGAAGGGTCCATCGGCTCGGGGTAGTAGTTTCGACTTGCGTTCGTTGGGGAAGCGTTCCTTGCGAAGGTGTAGCCACACGAGATCGCCTATGTTGAAGATCATGGGTTGCTTATTGATGTTGAGCTTGGTCGCTAGTCGTTGTACTTGGTGCTCGATGGTGTTTCTTGTATCTTCATGCATCTTCTTGATGTAGCTTGCATGGGCACTTGCGTCGAGGTTGGTGCGCTCTTGTAGAGGTAGAGGTAGAATGTCCAATGGGGACAATGGGTTGAAGCCGTAGACGACCTCGAAGGGGGACTTGCCGGTCGTCGAATGTCTTGCGCGGTTGTAGGCGTACTCGGCGATGGGTAAACACGTCTCCCACTCCTTGATGTTCTTCTTGATCAACACGCGAAGTAGAGTGGAGAGCGTCCGGTTCGTCACCTCTGTTTGGCCGTCGATTTGAGGGTGGTATGCGGATGAGAACAAGAGCTTGATTTCGAGCTTGGCGCATAGGGTCTTCCAAAAGTAACTCAAGAACTTGACGTCGCGGTCGGAGACGATTGTCTTTGGTACTCCATGAAGGCGCAAGATTTCCCTACAAAAGAGATTTGCAATATGTGAAGCATCGTCTACCTTGTTGCAAGGAATGAAATGTGGCATCTTAGAAAATCGATCCACAACAACAAACACGGAATCCTTTCCATTTTGAGTTCTAGGCAAACCAAGTACAAAGTCCATGCTAATGTCTTCCCAAGGTTGATAAGGAATAGGAAGAGGCATGTAAAGACCATGAGATTGAGCTTTTGACTTAGCTTTGCGGCATGTCGAGCATCGGGTTGTGAAGCGTGAGACGTCTCAAAACATCTTTGGCCAAAAGTAGTTCTTGGAGAGCGTGGTGAAGGTCTTGTCGCGTCCAAAGTGTCCCATGAGTCCACCTCCATGAGCCTCTTGCAAAAGGAGCAAACGAAGAGAAGACTCGGGTATGCATAGTTTGTTAGCTCTCATAAGATAACCGTCCTTGAGGTAATATTGTTCCCAAGATGTATGCGTCAAACATTTAGCATAATGAGGTGCAAAAGATGGATCACTAGCATACAAATCTTTTATGTGCTCAAAACCAATAACATTCAACTCAAGTTGGGTGACAAGCGTGCATATGCGTGAAAGTGCATCGGCAACTACATTTTCCTTTCCCTTAATGTACTTGATCACATATGGGAAAGATTCAATAAATTCACTCCATTTGGCATGACGCTTGTTCAATTTAGTTTGACCTTTTAAGTACTTAAGCATTTCATGATCGGTATGGATGACAAACTCATGAGGTCTAAGGTAATGTTCCCAAACATGTAGTACACGCACTAAAGCATACAATTCCATGTCGTACACGGGATAGTTAAGTTGAGCACCGGAGAGTTTTTCACTAAAATAAGCAATGACTCGTTTTTCTTGCATTAAAACTCCGCCAATTCCGGTACCACTTGCATCACAATGAACCTCAAAAGTTTTGTCAAAATTGGGCAAAGCAAGAATCGGAGCATGAGTAAGCAAAGACTTGAGCTCATCAAAAGCATTGGATTGCAAAGGCCCCCAAACAAAAGGAGTATTCTTCTTACTCAAAGCATGCAAAGGAGCTGCAATAGTGCTAAAGTTTTTCACAAAGCGGCGATAAAAACCTGCAAGACCAAGGAAACTTCGCACTTGTTGCAAATTGGTGGGTTGGGGCCAAGTTTTAATTGCTTTGATCTTAGTTTCATCAACATGGACACCCTTGGAAGAGACAACGAAACCCAAGAAAACCACTTTGTCAACGCCAAAAGTGCATTTTTTCAAGTTGGCATAAAGACTTTCCTTTCGAAGCATTTGCAAAACAAGCTTAACATGATCAAGATGCTCTTTCATGGTTTTGCTAAACACAAGAATATCATCGAAGTAAACCACAACAAAGATTCCAATGTATGGACGAAGTACATGATGCATGAGACGCACAAAAGTTCCGGGAGCTTCCGACAAACCCATAGGCATAACCAACCACTCATATAGGCCAAATTTTGTTTTGAAAGTAGTTTTCCATTCATCACCCTCATGAATGCGGATTTGATAATAGCCACTTTTAAGATCAATTTTTGAGAAAAAGTTGGCTCCACTAAGTTCATCAAGCATATCATCTAAGCGAGGAATGGGATGCCTATAGCGCACGGTGATAGCATTTATAGGTCTACAATCGGAACACAAGAGGAAACTTCCATCGGGCTTAGGCACAAGAATAATGGGAACGGCACAAGGGCTTAAGCTTTCACGTACATGACCGTTGTCGATTAGTTGTTGTACTTGCCGTTGAATCTCCTTGGTTTCTTCGGGATTGACACGGTATGGAGCTTTGTTTGGAAGTGGTGCTCCGGGGATGAGGTCGATTCGATGCTCAATGCCTCGTAGAGGAGGTAGACCCGGAGGTAGCTCAGCGGGGAAAACATCTTGAAATTCCTGCAAAAGAGATTGAAACACCATAGGTAGCTCATGAGTGGTGTTAGTTTTGTTATCACCATCCTTGCACACAAGGACAAAGTGCATCACACTCGATGGGTTCTCACACACTTCTCCCATCTCATGTTTGGTGGCGAATAGTATGAGGTTTTTCTCTCTAGGCGAAGAGGCACTCAAATGTGGCTTGTGGCTCTCACTCACTTTTTGGTGGCTCACTTTCTCACTCTTCTCTCTTTGGTTGGTGGCTTGTTTGTCGGCTATCACTTGACTAGGAGACATGGGTCGTAGGACATGTTCTTTGCCTTTCATCTTGAAGCTATAGTGGTTTGTACGCCCATTGTGGTAGACACCACGGTCGAATTGCCATGGCCGACCAAGGAGGAGGTGGCAAACGGTCATTGGGACCACATCACACTCCAAAGTGTCCTCATATGCACCGATTTTGAAGGATACTTGGACCGTATGCTCAACTCGTATAGTGCCGGAGTCACTTAGCCATTGAACCTTGTAGGGGTGCGGATGCTTCTTCTTGACCAATTGGAGCTTGGAGCATAGTTCTTCGCTTGCCAAGTTGTGGCAACTACCTCCATCGATGATGACCTTGACGGATCGTCCATTGATGCCGGCCTTTGTGTGGAAGATGTGGCATCTTTGATCTTCTTCTTGTTGATGTTGAAGTGTCAAGACCTTGGAGACAACAAGAGCGGGGATTGTATCTTCATCACAAAAGACTTGATCATCTTCATCCTCGTTGATGCGCCGGTGCATGGCCACTTGCTCAATAGCGTCCATTTCATCTTCACTCATTGAGTCATAGGTGCCATCGTCATTGAGTATCATGGTGCGCTTGTTGGTGCATTCATATGACTTGTGGCCTCGGCCGCCACAAGTAAAACACTTGAAGGAGCTTGTCTTGACGGTCTCATCGGTTGGAGTAGATGATGAAGCACGCGGCTTGGAGTTGCTTGTAGTAGGAGGAGGACGACTTGAACTTGTAGAAGTTTTCTTGTAACTTGACTTGTCGTCGTTGCTTGGAGAAGGCTTGGTTGACGTCGAAGTTGGAGTAGTTGTTGAAGCTTGGTTGTTGGAGAAGCCGTATGTCTTGCAGGAGTACTTGGCGTACTTGAAGTCATCTTGCACTTGACGTTCCGCCTTTGTAGCTTGATGTACGAGCTCAATGAGGTTGGAGTAGGGTTGGAAGTCGGCGATCTTCTTGATGGGATGATTGAGTCCATTCAAGAATCGTGCCATTGTTTGCTCATCATCCTCCGTTACATTGGCTCGAATCATGGCAATCTCCATTTCCTTGTAGTATTCTTCAACACTCTTTGTTCCTTGCTTGAGGAGTTGTAGCTTCTTGAAGAGATCACGGTTGTAGTAGGTGGGCACAAAGCGTGCTCGCATGACATCCTTCATTTGAGCCCAAGTGGTGATTGGAGGTTCACCTCTTGCTTGTCGGCGCTCAAGGACTTGTTCCCACCATATGAGCACATAGTCTTGGAACTCAAGTGATGCCATAGCGATCTTCTTCTCTTCCTCATAGTTGTGCAAACGAAAGATTTTGTCGACCTTCAATGACCATGAGAGGTACTCTTCGGGATCATTGCTTCCATTGAACTTGGACATTGTGAACTTGAGCTTGCCATAGCGTTGCTCTTCAATGTGTTGTTGGTGATGGTTGTGATGATGCCCTTGTCGTGGAGGGTAATCATCCTCATGTTGCTCTTGGCGTGGAGGAAGTCCATGATCAACTTTCTCTTGTTGACCTTGAGGTTGAGGTTGAGCTTGAGGAGCTTGTGGAGGAGCTTGTGGAGCTTAACGTTGCGCACGCGGATGGTAGTTCCTCTCTTGTATTTCTTCTCGAAGGGCTTCCTCTTGATTGCGCCTTTCGCGATTGCGGTTGGCGATAGCTCGACTTGATGCTTGAAGGGCACGTTCCGCCTCAAGAGCTTGTGCTTCTCGTTGTTGTTGTTGAAGACGTTGAGCCTCGGCGTCTTGTTGCTCTTCATGTAGGCGCGCTCGTTCTTGTTCTTGTTGGCGACAAAGACGTTGTCGTTCTTGAGCTTGAGCAAACGCTACTTGGTTCGATTGAGGACGAGGAACTTCTTCATCAACTTGCTCTTGGAGATTCTTGTCGTGTAGCGGGTTGCGAGATGCATGACGGTCTTGACGCGCGGCACGTCGAAGAGTGTTCGATGAAGGCGTACTTGAGTCGGAGAAGGAATCGTCGGAGTGGCGACTTGAGTGGCTCCGTCTTGAGTCTGAGGAAGTAGAATGACGCCGGTTCACCAACAAGGCGCGGAGCTCGTCCATTCTTGCATCGTTCTCTTTCTTGTGCGCGTCGAGCTTGTTGCCGATGCGTTCGCTCATTGCTTGTTGCTCTTGATGGAGAGCTCGTTGTGCGGCAAATAGGTGGTTCTTGGTGACGTATGATGACATGTCGTCGTCTTGCTCGATGAAGAGTGGATTTGTAGAAGAACTTGGCCTATCCATCATTTCAAGCAAATTGTGAGTGGTAGAAGGAGAAGAACGAATACCAATGTACCTTTGACCGAAGTTGAAGATGAATCAAGTTCACTCAAATGCGGACAATGAAATAGCACTATTGGTACCGATCCTTGTCGATTCTCACACCTACACAAGTAAAAGCCTTTGGTGGAGCTTGGTTAGGATGGTGGCACAAAATTGATTGCAATCGTTAGCTTGACTCAAAGATGTTGAAGAAGATTCGCAAATTCGCATATTCAACAAGTAGACCAAGCAAGTAGTGGTACACGGAAACACACACGCAAATAGATAAACGGGATTGTGCAAACCAAAAGTGAGCCAAAATGTGGAATCCACGAAAATGCTCTTGTTGCACAATACTAGAGAGACGCTAGCACGATTGCACAATAGGCGGATACGGAGCTTGTGCACAACCTACTAGGAAAAAATGCAACGATCTCTATCCCATGTATGCTATATGTATTGTGTATCGGTGCAATGATCCAAGATGATCTTATATGACAATCTTAATGTTGTATGATGCTATGCTTGTTGCTTATAAGCTCTTTGCTTATCTTTCCTCTTTGCTTAAAAGCTTGAGTGGCTCTTTCTCTTTTGAGCTCTTTTCTTATGCAAACTTGACGAACCAAGATAGCAATTGTGTATGCGATGACAACTTTGTGACACACAAGTTGATTCCGAGATATGCACCACGAAGGTATGTATGATATGGTGTATGCAACTAATGTGCACAAGTCACGTTGCCGGCAATACTCAATGGCTAGTCTCGATGGGTAAGCAACGCAAAAGATGGTCTATGATGGTTATCAATGCAATTGCAAGGTATGACAAAGATGTTGTCGATGTTACCGTCCGTCGCGAAGATGAGTAGTCGACCAAAATGAGCGTTTGTTGTTGATGTCGCACCGCGCCTAGATAGCCGAAACACACAAGGACACAGAAATCTCACTCAAATTGTCGAACTCAAATTCGAATGGTAGTACGGAGGTTGTGTCTTGGGGTTTTGGCAAGTGGAAGTGGTGGTGTATGGGGTGGGGAGGGTGTATGTAGGTGTAGATGGTTGTAGTGGTGGATGGGGGACTGCACAAGTGCAGTTTCGGCAGAGGAAGCCGGATGATCCGGGCCAGGAGCCGGATGATCCGGGCACGTCCGGATGATCCGGGACTTGGTCCGGATGATCCGGGCAGGTCAACCACGCACGGGAACTGCTCGGGAAGAACACAAAAATGGGGAGAAATTTGACGAATTCGGGGATTTTGGGTGGATTTCGAGGGGGAGAAGGTGGGGAAAAGCAAGATCCACGAGTTACACACCAAATCCACGGATCAAAAACAACAAAACATCATCACAACCAACAAATCACAAAAAATTTTGGGGGGTATTTTTGTGGGGATTTTCGGATTTTAGGACGAAAACAACAAAATCAAGCTAGAAATCACAGGGTAGGGGCTCCAAAAACGTGATCAACGTGGCTCATGATACCATAATGATGTAGGGTGGAACCCTAATTCGTCGATCTTTCACGTTTGGAGGGGATCCTACGGAGGAAACACGAAGAACACGCGGAAGCACGAGGGGAAACACGGGGAAAACGAGAGAGAATCACTCAACCAACAAGGAATCGATCACACAAGTGCTAGATCAACATACACACATGAGATCCCACAAGATACATAGTCAACTAGGGTAAGGATACAAAGGAACCGTTCATCTCCAAGAGGAGGCCTTGATGTTCTTCCCTAGATAGGGGTCTTGAATCCGCTGAGGGATCTTCTCCTAGACGGAGGTCCTAATCTCCGAGGAGAAGTAACCGAGTGGATGAGCAAAGGCTCTCACACAAATATGAGCTAATCCAATGCTAAGTCTTAAAGTGAGGAGAGGGGGTCCTATATATAGAGTTTGGGGCGAAGGGGTACATGGGCTCAGCCCAACACGCGCACACAGGCGCTGGCCGGATGATCCGGACGGGGGTCCGGATGATCCGGGCTGGTCCGGATGATCCGGGTGGAGGCCCGGATGAGCCGGAGGGTCGGCTGGCGGTCGCGCAGGGCCGGATGTCCGGCTGGTGGTCCGGACGTCCGGGCGGGGTCCGGATGATCCGGGACGGGGCCCGGATGGTCCGGCTTCGGGGGAGAGCTTCTGTTGCCTTCGGTCGATTTAGCCGGATCGTCCGGACCGGGGTCCGGATCATCCGGGCTCTGTCCGGATCGTCCGGGCCTCCGTCCGGATCGTCCGGCCTCTCTGGTCCTTGTTGCTTTCTCCTCTCCGTCTTCATGCATGTCTTCCGCTTCCGGTTCTCCTTGCTTCCTAGCCTCTTCATGGTTGACTCCTTGGTACCTGAGTATGCATAGCATTTCCGTTTGAGGTAGTAACCATGTCTCATGTGAATCGAAAGGGAATTGTGAGAGGAGTGACGTCACCTCGGTTTCGAGAGCTCTTGCACGTGCTCGAGTCATAGGTCCTTGTGGGGTTGGATGTGTTGATGTAGAGTCCATGGGGATGATGGAAGGATGCTCCGCATCACAGGAGGCTCCCCGAGACCGCCCCAAGAAGAAGAAGACATCGTCCGGCCCGGCCCCTCAGGAGGCAGGCCCCTCAGGGCCCGCGCCTTCCCAGGGGGAACCTCCTTCCATCACATAGGGAAGCGCGCCCGGCGCCCTCCTTAGGCAGGGCTCGGGGGCTCTCCCCTGAAGGGCCGCCGACCTCGCCAAGGTCACGAGGGAGGCGCTTGGGCACCACTTGGAGGCGTGTTTCGAAGCACGTTTCCCTCAAGAAGGAGCAAGGCAAGGAGTTCCAAACCCTCAGGAGTTCGTCAGCAAGGCCATTCAGGAGCTACAGGAGTCAAGAGTCATGAGAGGCACCCGCCGCTTACCCGCTGTGGCTCCCCATCCAGGCAAGGATGGTGGGCTGCGCGTCTGCATCGACATACCAGGGCTCAACCGAGCCGCCTCTCAGGAACGCCTCTGGCCCTCGCAAGTGGGACGCTGCGAAGGTCCACCCCACAGCTATGTTCGCATGCCTTACGGCTTGCCGAACGCGGCTGCGGTGCGCCAGCGCCTCATAAGGAGCATCCTGGAGGCTCAGGAGGCCAGGCATTCTGCAGTCCTAGCGGAGATGGAGATCGTTCGCGAGGAGCCACCAGCGCCCCCAGAGCCTCCCGAGGCTCCTGGGCCTGGGGGCTCGTGAAGATCGGCTCCCGCAGCCCGCTACGCCTGCTACTTCAACACCCCTTCGTCGCCAACACTATCAGGTGACATCTTTCAAGTTTCGTTTCCAGCTGGGAGCGCCCTCAGGGTTGCATCATTCCCAGGCCGCGTGGGTCCGTCCCTGCAGTGTGTATCCCTTTTGCTCGTGTTTTAGCTTACTTTGTTGGGGGTGCCCCTCGGGCTGCATCATCCCCAAGTCGCTCGGATCAGACCCAGCGGTGTGTACCCCTCTTGCGTTTATCTTCGGGCCATGCATTCGACCCATCATGCTTGTTATTTGGTGCCTGTACGGGGCACCTTTTCTTCCTTGATGTCGGCAGCTTGCACGTTAAAGGGGGGGTACCTGAGCATCGCGACTTAGGGCTCCTACCGGCTCTCCAGCCCTCACCCTCTGGCCTTGTCCACGGCATCGCGACCTGGCATACTAGCGACGGCTGAGACCAGCTCAAGGGCCGGGACCCGAGGACGTAGAGCTCCGACATCTAACCAAGCTTGCACGTTAAAGGGGGGGTACCTGAGCATCGCGACTCAGGGCTCCTACCGGCTCTCCAGCCCTCACCCTCTGGCCTTGTCCACGGCATCATGACCTAGCATACCAGCGACGGCTGAGACCAGCTCGAGGGCCGGGACCCGAGGACGTAGAGCTCCGACATCTAACCAAATTTGCAGGAACACATCCCAAGATAAGGCCCAGTGCCAGGCGCAACCCGCCTTGAGGTAGGGCCCCGTGAGTCCCGCGCTGGCTCACGGGTGCCCAGATACACCTCATCAGGCCTTACCGTGCCAGCCACGTGTCAGGGCGGGGTTGTACACGCCTCGGGGGCTCCTCTCGGAGGGGAGCCCCCTCCCACGCACCAGTGGAAGCACCATGCTCCGCGCTGGCTGACGATACTGCCAAGGGGCGGCTATGCCCGTACACATACGGAAGCGCTATGCTCCGCACTGGTGATAAACAACTGAGGGTGGCCCCCGGGCAGCATCAACCTCAAGGAGCCTAGAGCTTAGTGTCTAGCCTCATTGCAATGCCTCCCCTCGGGAGTGCCGCGCGAGGGGGCTGGGCGCGGGGGCTGCGCCTGGGTCACGCCCAGATGCACGCCACCCAGCCAGGCCCTCCGGGCCTGGTTCGTCACACGTCCCTTCCCGAGCGGAGCCAAGGTACGAAGGCCGTTTGAGCGTCAAGGGGGACTCCTGAGCAACGTGACTCAGGAGCCTAACTGGTCACGTAGCCCCTCACTCCTTAGTTCCGAAAGGCTAACTGCGGTTGAGGTATGCGCGGGGCCGGGCTCTGCAGACGTAGAATGGTAGATCCACCCACATCTCACCTCCCTAAGGAGTCACCCCCACATCTCACCTCCCTACTTGCTGTTCGAGCGCCAAGGGGGACTCCTGAGCATCGCGACTCAGGAGCCTAACTTGTCACGTAGCCCCTCACTCCTTGGTCCCGTCCTGGTTTCCGGTCGGGACTAACGGCGGCTGAGGTATGCGTGGGGCCGGGCTCTGCCGGCGTAGAACATAAGCAAGTAGGAAGGAAAAGCGCAAATTCAAGGAATTCAAAAGCAAATATTACAGTCCATACTATTATCACAACACCGAATACAAGTTTTAACGCCTCCCCGAGGCATGGTACACGTGCAGGAATTAAAAGAAGGACAGGAGCCACAACAGAGTCACTTGTCGGCAGTGGAGCTGCATGGAGTGGGTTCGCCTTGTGGAGCTGCAGGGTCGGCAGCGCCCCGCTTCGGCTTGGTGCTGAAGGCCCGGAACTTCCCCAGCAAAGCCTCCACACGACCCTTCACGGCCTCAGCGGCGGCAGCGGCAAGCTTGCCGCTCGCTGGCTCCAGCAGGCTGTCGAGGTCGATGTTGGGGTCACGAAGATAGATGTGGGTAAGGACCCGCGTCAGCGCTGCAGAAGACAAGACGCGCGCCTCGGCCTCAGCCGTAGGGCCAAGGCCAAGGGTGACATCTTCAAGAGCACGAACTAGGAAGGGAAGCAGCTTGGTAGGGCCATCCTCGGCGGTGGCCAGCGGGCTCTCCAGGCCGCTGTCATAAAGCGTCTTCAGCAAGGTGTGAGACTTCACCTCCATCTCCGTGAAGGCCACGCGATCCTCGGCAAGAACCCATGCCTTGTCGTCCAGCTCGACCTTCCTCGCCTCCAACTCTTGCTCCAGCGTGCCTAGGCGGTCACGACGCTTCTTGAGCTTGGCGTCCCGGTCCTTGACGGCCGCCTCGTGAGCCTTCATGCCTTCCTCCTGCTCTTGGCGAAGGCGGGTCTCCTCGGCGAGATGGTCCCGCAGGCCCTGTAGCTCGCTCTCCAGCGCCTTGCAGCGACCTCGGACATCAGCCACCTCCCCCAAGGCGGCGTCGCGAGCAGCCTTTGCCCCAAGGACGGCCTGCCTCTCCTCGTCGCAAGACGTCGAGGCCTGGACCAGCGCCGCCCGAATCGAAGCGTCGGAGCGAATCCAGCCAGAAGCCAGCTCCAGACGCCCGGCCACTAAACGAGGGTCGGCGCCCAGAAGATCCTACCGCAGACGGTCCAGTTCGGCAGCAGCACGATCCAGAACAGTAGGAGGAGTCGGAGAAGCAGCAGTTGGTGGAGTAGGAGGAGAAGACGACAGCGTGACCACAGTATCCTGAGGTGGAGCCTGCTGCGCCCGAATGGCTGTGGTGGCGGCATCGGGCAAGGGCACCTCGGGAGTCGCTTGGGCCGTTGGGGCTGAGTTCGCCCCAGCCGGCTCGGCCAGGCCTCGCAAGGACGCCCGGGCAGGAGAGGCCCGTGCGTCACGGTCACCTTCTTTCACGGGCAGAGGCGCTGCCCCGGATGGAACCTCAGGAGCTCCCTTCAACTTCTTTGCTGCGGGCGCCAGCCTAGTCAGGAGATATGAACGTCAAGCCTCAGCAACAGAACAAGGAATAAGACAAGAATCAAGCACTTACAGGTCATCGCTCGCGAGATCGAGCAGCTCCGGCCGTACTTGAAGCCCGAGAGCCGGCTGCAAGGATCAGCCTCAAGGAGCTCGGGAGCAGGAGGCGCGTCTGCGGATCGCCTCGGGGCCGGGGCAGACCCGCGGGGGATCAGCCCGGTCCTATCCTTCTTTGGGATCGAGGGCAGGCTCCCGCCGCCCTGCTCATCGTCATCACTCGGAGAAAGGCGGAGAGTGCGGGACCTGCGTCGAGGGGGGGAGCCCTAGACTCTCCGTCGATCGCCTCGGAGTCAGGCCCTTCTTCCCGCTCCCTTTCTTCCTTCTCTTTGCTGGAGTCGCCGGAGGACACGTCCACCGGGTCCTCGGGAGCCTCCGCGGGCACGGGCCCGTCCCCGTTGAAGACGGGCATGGACTCCACTACCTGCTCCCAGTCGTCGTGAAGGAACATGGGCGTAGGAGCGCCCTCCAACCTCGTCACGTCGCCCCCGACCAAAGACTGGAGGACCGCAGCCAGATCCTCGTCGGCCAAGACCGCGGGGCTCGGGTAGGGCCTCCACGTCGGAAGTGAGTACTAACGAAGCGGAGCCAGCTGGTGCTCCAGGAATTCCCTCAGCAGCGATGCGCCAGTCAGCTTCGCCGCCGCCATGTTGGCCGGCCTCAGATCCGCGTCCATCTTCTCCAACACCAGCCTCGCGCGGGGGTCCACGAGCTCCACTCGAGACCAGTCGTCGGAGCTCGTGGGGTGCCCTGTGGGCAAGATCAGCCGAGGCTGGATGCGTCCAGCATCTACCAAGACCCACTTGCTCCTGAAGCCCTCAATCCTCTTCCCGGGGTTCGAAATGGCGATGGAGCTACCGTACGCGACGAAGCTCGCGCACGCAGAGATGGGACCACAAGAGGTACGGAGGGAGAAGTAGTGGCGCAGCAAGTCCACTGAGGGCTGCACCCCTACGTGAGCCTCACAATAGTAGGCGAAGATTGCCAGAAGAAGGACAGAGTTGGGGTGGAGATGCAGAGCTTGTAGCTTGTAATGGCGGAGGACAGAGAAGAAGAAGTCAGAGAAGGGAGGCACCAGACCGGCAACAATGGCGCTCACAAAGAGCGGATAGAAGGTGCTCCCTTGGCCCTCAGGGAGGGCAGAGCCGGCCTTGAACACCTTCGCCCCGTCGATGCCCTGCGCCGCCGCCATCTGGCGCACCCGGGCAAGGCTTGCCTCCGACACGTTCGGCGAGTCCAAGGCAGATGAATACCAAGCTCCAGCCAGGGCCTGGCGAGGCGCCATGTCTTGCTGGGGTGCGCGGTCAGAGTAGATCGGGAGATTTCGGAGGCAGGAAGGATAGGCGCAAGAAAGGGGATCTGAGCAGCAACCGGAGAAAGCAAAAGAAGCAAAGCATAGACAGACGCCGCTCCTTTATCAACTCGCGCGGTTGCTGAGGCACCCACGTCCAATCAACCGCCACGCGGCGCCTAAGGCCGCAGGCTGTTAGGGCCCGCGGCGCTTCGCACTTGCCCTTTCACCTCTCTGCTCGGCCAAGTCCGGGCGCACCTTGGGCCCGGGGGCTACTGTCGGTGTTCTGGGAACGGGGGTCCCCAGACTTGCTTGCCTGCGGCCTGCGGCATGGCTAAAAGGGGGCCCAGCACGGCCCATCTTCTTCAACACAAGCTCAAGACCCTCGCGAGGGGCCAAGCCTCGCGGGGTGGATGACAAGGAGCTTCCTCAGGCACGGCCTCATCAGGCTGGCTCACGAGGAGGCGGAGAGATCAAGGCGGGGTACCTCACGAGGTGCCCATGACGCAAGCCATGACGACCAAGGGCGCCAAGCGGGCGCCAGTCCGCGCAGTGTCCTCCTTTCCTCTTTGGTGCAAAGGGAGCAAGCGCAGGCAAGAGCATCAAGTAAAGGCATCCATTTCGGTGCAACAAGACCAAGACCAGCCCAACGGCAGGAAGGAAGTCATTGTGGAGCCCAAGCAGGCGTCACCACCAGAGCCTTTGGCAGGCGTGGACCAACTTTAGTCAGGATAAGTGTACCAGATGTTCCCCTTCAAAATGGACAATTGTTGGTGCCCTTCCCGCTCAATATTTGGGAAGAGGCCCAGGGCCTTTGCCTATAAATAGGACTAGCCACCCCCAGGGTAGGGGGATCGATCCAGAATCCAGGAGCTAGAATCAAGTAGCATCATAGCGAGAGAGAAGGGCAACTGAACTCCTCCTAGCAGTTCACCGCCCCAGCCAAGAATAGGCCCTCGCGAGGTTGTTCTTCCTTGTATTGTTCATCATCATTAGCCCAAGAGGCAATCCACCACACCACAACTAGAGTAGGGTATTACACCACAATGGTGGCCCGAACTAGTATAAACCTTGTGTCTCTTGTGTTGTTCCTTTCGTAGTTTAGGTCCTAGCAAGGCGGCGGGGTGCAGGTAGGTAGAGGGCGAAATCTCCGCGTGCACCCCAGTGTTCAAACCTCAAGGGTCTGCCGGAACCCGAAATCCAACACCGCAACTAACTCATTAGTCACAATGCTTGCAAGGCTTATAGTGATGAGTATTACCGAGAGGGCCCAGAGATACCTCTCTGAAACACGGAGTGACAAATTCTAATCTTGATCTATGCCAACTCAACAAACACCTTCGGAGACACCTGTAGAGCACCTTTATAATCACCCATTTACGTTGTGACATTTGGTAGCACACAAAGTGTTCCTCCGGTATTCGGGAGTTGCATAATCTCATAGTCTGAGGAACTTGTATAAGTCATGAAGAAAGTAGTAGCAATGAAACTGTAACGATCATAATGCTAAGCTAACGGATGGTTCATGTCCATCACATCATTCTCCTAATGATGTGATCCCATTCATCAAATGACAACACATATCTATGGTTAGGAAACACAACCATCTTTGATTAACGAGCTAGTCAAGTAGAGGCATACTAGGGACAATATGTTTTGTCTATGTATTCACACATGTACTAAGTTTCCGGTTAATACAATTCTAGCATGAATAGTAAACATTTATCATGAAATAAGGAAATTAATAATAACTTTATTATTGCCTCTAGGGCATATTTCCTTCAGTCTCCCACTTGCACTAGAGTCAATAATCTAGATTACATAGTAATGATTCTAACACCCATGGAGTTTAGGTGCTGATCATGTTTTGCTCGTGGAAGAGGCTTACTCAATGGGTCCGCAACATTCAGATCCGTGTGTATCTTGCAAATCTCTACGTCCCCCTCCGACAATTGATGACGGATGGAATTGAAGCGTCTCTTGATGTGCTTGGTTCTCTTGTGAAATCAGGATTCCTTTGCCAAGGCAATTGCACCAGTATTGTCAAAAAAGATTTTCATTAGACGCGATGCACTAGGTATGACACCTAGATCGGATATGAATTCCTTCATCCAAACTCCTTCATTCGCTGCTTCCGAAGCAGCAATGTACTCCGCTTCACACGTAGATCCCGCCACGACGCTCTTCTTGGAACTGCACCAACTGACAGCTCCTCCATTCAATAAAAATACTTATCCGGTTTGCGACTTTGTGTCATCCGAATCAGTGTCAAAGCTTGCATCGACGTAATCGTTTACGACGAGCTCTTTTTCACCTCCATAAACGAGAAACATATCCTTAGTCCTTTTCAGGTATTTCAGGACGTTCTTGATCGTTGTCCAGTGTTCCACTTCGGATTACTTTGGTACCTCCCTGCTATGCTTATAGCAAGGCACACATCAGGTCTGGTACACGACATTGCATACATGATAGAACCTATGGCTGAAGCATACAGAATGACTTCCATTTTCTCTCTATCTTCTGCAGTGGTCGGGCATTGAGTCTGACTCCACTTCACACCTTGTAACACAGGCAAGAACCCTTTCTTTGACTGATCCATTTTGAACTTCTTCAAAACTTTATCAAGGTGTGTGCTTTGTGAAAGTCCAATTAAGCGTCTTGATCTATCTCTATAGATCTTGATGCCCAATATGTAAGCAACTTCTCTGAGGTCTTTCATAGAAAAACTCTTATTCAGGTATCCCTTCATGCTATCCAGAAATTCTATATCATTTCCAATCAACAATATGTCATCCACATATAATATTAGAAATTCTATAGAGCTCCCACTCACTTTCTTGTAAATACAGGTTTCTCCAAAAGTCTGTATAAAACCGTATGCTTTAATCACACTATCAAAGCATTTATTCCAACTCCGAGAGGCTTGCACTAGTCCATAAATGGATCGCTGGAGCTTGCACACTTTGTTAGCACCCTTTGGATCGACAAAACCTTCTGGTTGCATCATATACAACTCTTCTTCCAGAAATCCATTTAGGAATGCAGTTTTGACATCCATCTACCAAAATTCATAATCTTAAAATGCGGTAATTGCTAACATGATTCGGGCAGACTTAAGCATCGCTACGGGTGAGAAAGTCTCATCGTAGTCAACTCCTTGAACTCGTCGAAAACCTTTCGCAACAAGTCGACCTTTGTAAACAGTAACATTACCGTCTGCGTCGGTCTTCTTCTTAAAGATCCATTTATTTTCTATGGCTTGCCGATCATCGGGCAAGTCCACCAAAGTCTACACTTTGTTCTCGTACATGGATCCCATCTCAGATTTCATGGCCTCAAGCCATTTCACGGAATCTGGGCTCATCATTGCTTCCTCATAGTTCGTAGGTTCACGATGGTCTAGTAGCATGACTTCCAGAATGGGATTACTGTACCACTCTGGTGCGGATCTTACTTTGGAAGACCTACGAGGTTCAGTAGTAACTTGATCTGAAGTTTCATGATCATCATCATTAACTTCCTCACTAATTGGTGTAGGAATCATTGGAACTGATTTTTGTGATGAACTACTTTCCAACAAGGGAGAAGGTACAATTACCTCATCAAGTTCTAATTTCCTCCCACTCACTTCTTTCGAGAGAAACTCCTTCTCTAGAAAGGATCCATTCTTAGCAACAAAGATTTTGCCTTCAGATCTGTGATAGAAGGTGTACCCAACAGTTTCCTTTGGGTATCCTATGAATACGCACTTCTCCGATTTGGGTTCGAGTTTATCAGGTTGAAGCTTTTTCACATAAGAATCGCAGCGCCAAACTTTAAGAAACGACAACTTTGGTTTCTTGCCAAACCACAGTTCATAAGGCATCGTCTCAACATATTCTGATGGTGCCCTATGTAAAGTGAATGCAGCCGTCTCTAAAGCATAACCCCAAAACGAAACCGGTAAATCAGTAAGAGACATCATAGATCGCACCATATCCAGTAAAGTACGATTACAACGTTTGGACACAACATTTCGCTCTAGTGTTCCAGGTGGCACTAGTTGTGAGATCGTAGAAACTTTATTTTCTTGTTACGGTGATTTTCCACTTCACTCTGAAATTCTTTGAACTTTTCAAATGTTTCAGACTTATGTTTCATCAAGTAGATATAACCATATCTGCTCAAATCATATGTGAAGGTAACAATACCCACCACGAGCCTCAACACTCATTGGACCGCATACATCGGTATGTATTATTTCCAATAAGTCAGTAGCTCGTTCCATTGTTCCGGAGAACGGAGTTTTAGTCATCTTGCCCATGAGGCACGGTTCGCAAGCACCAAGTGATTCATAATCAAGTGATTCCACAAGTCCATCAGCATGGAGTTTCTTCATGCGCTTTACACCGATATGACCCAAATGGCAGCGCCACAAATAAGTTGCACTATCATTATCAACTTTTCATCTTTTGGCTTCAATATTATGAATATGTGTATCATCACTATCGAGATTCAACAAAATTAGACCACTCATCAAGGGTGCATGACCATAAAAGATATTACTCATATAAATAGAACAACCATTATTCTCTGATTTAAATGAATAACTGTCTCGCATTAAACAAGATCCAAATATAATGTTCATGCTCAACGCTGGCACCAAATAACAATTATTCAGGTCTAAAACTAATCCTGATGGTAGATGTAGAGGTAGCATGCCAACGGTGATCACATCGACCTTGGAACCATTTCCCACGCGCATCATCACCTCGTCCTTAGCCATTCTCGTCTAATCCGTAGCCCCTGTTTCGAGTTGCAAATATGAGCAACAGAACCAGTATCAAATACCTAGGCGCTACTACGAGCATTAGTAAGGTACACATCAATAACATGTATATCAAATATACCTTTCACTTTTTCATCCTTCTTATCCGCCAAATACTTGGGGCAGTCCCGCTTCCAGTGACCAATCCCTTCGCAGTAGAAGCACTTAGTTTCAGGCTTAGGTCCAGACTTGGGTTTCTTCTCTTGAGCAGCAACCTTTTTGCCGTTCTTCTTGAAGTTCCCCTTCTTCCCTTTGCCTTTTTTCTTGAAACTAGTGGTCTTGTTGACCATCAACACTTGACGCTCCTTCTTGATTTCTACCTCTGCAACCTTTAGCATTGCGAAGAGCTTGGGAATAGTCTTGTTCATCCCTTGCATATTATAGTTCATCACGAAGCCTTTATAGCTTGGTGGTAGTAATTGAAGAACTCCACCAATGACACTATCATCAGGAAGATTAACTCCGAGCTGAGTCAAGAGGTTAAGGTACCCAGACATTCTGAGTATGTGTTCACTGATAGAACTATTCTCCTCCATTTTGCAGCTATAGAACTTGTTGGAGACTTCATATCTCTCAACTCGGACATTTGCTTGAAATATTAACTTCAACTCTTGGAACATCTCATATGCTCCATGACATTCAAAACATCTTTGAAGTCCCAATTCTAAGCCGTAAAGCATGGCACACTGAACTATCGAGTAGTCATCAGCTTTTCTCTGCCAGAAGTTCTTAATGTCTGTTATTTTATTGTGTTCCAAATCCCATACAAGTGTTGTACTACAGATGGAGTCCTACCGGACTACGGCATGCCAACCGTGCTAGACGTAGCATGACTACAACTCTGTTTCGTGTCCACCAAGAAATAGAGTTGTTTTGCCCTTTATATAGTACCAGCTAGTCATAGAATAGATGAGAGAGAGATCTCCACTAGATTAGCACGTAGAGGGTTTGTCCTCTCGTGTAATGTAATACTCCTCCCAATTATAGTGATATGCCTTCATGCGTTTCGAGGTTTTCTCCCGCAAGGGTTTCCACGTAAAAATCCGTGTCTCTCTATCTCATTCTTTTCTCATTATTATCTAACAAGTGGTATACAGAGCTGAGGTTTATATATAAGATTTTTGGGACAAGAGAATTAGGGTTACGTGTGCCGCCGCACGTGTCTCAGGCGATCCGACGAATCCGAAGTCGGATTGATGTCTGCTGCTGCTGCCGCCACGAAGACGAGAATGACAGGACATCACAGCCACGTATTCCCGTCTACGTACATGCTTCAAGTTCCGAGGCAGCCGCAAGTATTTTTCACCGTGAAGCCAAATTGTGGAGTAGCGATCCGCCGAGTTGCTGTTGCTGCTCGTTCAAAGTCCCAAGGAGGTTTGCAAGTGCTGCTCAACGCACGTACAGGCTCCCGAGGAGCAAACCGATCCATCGGGTCACTGCTACTACTTGGAGACCGATTAGTACTTTGACTAGTACTAGTTCACGTGATCATACTGTAGCTGCTACTACTCCACATGTGGACGCCGAGGCTGATCTACAGATCAGTTTTTTGTTCCAGTGTTCAAGCTGCTACATCTCCACGTGAAGACCTAGTCAATCAATCTTTGGTATACTCGCTTCTAGTACGTGAGCAATTCGAACAAATCAGCTCGTTCTCCGAGAAAGTCCTCCGTGGTAGTACTACTGCTCATGTTCATCACTTGAAGGCTACAGTGCACGTTGATTATTGTGCAGTATACCCCGTTGCTCCCATAAACACAACCAAGTGCTATTTATCCTATTTTTCATCTGATCCGCATATTAATTCTGTCAAGAATTTTTTTCTATCGGCTTGTACTACTGTGTGAACAC